>NC_134701.1:282926753-283121753 GCF_043290135.1 Rhipicephalus microplus
GCGCCGAGGTGTCGTAGGAACAACACCCCTTCGCTGCCGGTCGTCTCTTCGAGACGCTCGATGATCTCATCGACGGAGACCTCACCTTCAGGAACAGTAAACGTAAAACGGTGTTCTTTTGGCGGGTTGCATACTGGCCTCGACTCCATCCTCCCAGGGACCCAGGGGGTCGGCGACTATACTCAGCCGAAGCCCCGGGGATCCTGAACGCGAGTGAGACGCCGAAGGGACGCCACCGAAACACTGGACGCACGCGTCGGCGAGAGCCGCACTCGCACAATAAAACACTTGTCTTTGTGTCGTCGTTTTGATCTCGCGTCAAGCCATACCAACTAGCCCAAGCTGCCACACAAACGGCGATTGAGAAGGAGCGTTTTCCTTGCACGCCCAACGAGTTCAACGTGGCAACCTTTCCGGGTCACGGAGATAAAGCTCAAAGCGCGTCTTTGTGTTACTAGTTTTCTTTAGTAAGCCTCGAATTCAAGGCAAATGTTATTGGAGATAATAAGTCACCAATACTAGCCCCTACTGATTATTTCTTCGGTAACAACTGTGTTTTAATTTATAATTAACGTAGCCTTTAGACTGACAAATCAAAGCAACTCGATGTCTAAGTGGGCAACACCATAAAATAGCATGTTTCCGAGATCTTTAGAGGACAAAACCTGGCTCCACTGCTGCTGGCAAAGCACTGCGGGAGCTTCCACTCCAGCACTTTCTTTAAACCTTCTTGGGGTATACACCCGAACCATGCCGCCAGGGAAAGAACGCCTGTGCGCGTGCTTCTTCTAGGGTACCTACTGCAAGTTTAATTTCGAAATAAGTACCTACTGTGCCATAGCTATGGGGGGAGCGGGGTGAAGATGATTTAGAGTGAGGGCCGTACATGTGTGGCTGGGTGCACGCTATTTTGCACGGCGAGGAAAAAAATCGGGGTGGGGAGATGGGGGGGGGGGGCAGTGGCACCTCTTGCCCAGAATATCTGCAGACATTGCGGCTCTGCGAAGAATCATACGACGATCGTTTGGGCTGGTGAGGGTGCGAGGCAAGTACGCGGAGTAAATATTTACTTTCGCGCCTTACACGTGGACCCAGCCAAATCCGTGTGACATAGGGTTGCCGTTGGTGGATACTTGTCGCCAAAATGGCTACTTTAGGGCACTGACTGGCTATGAAATGTTGAGGTTGGCGCCATGGCTTTTTGGCCACATTTAGCTGTTTAGTCACACTTAGCCAATTTTCTTATTATTTGCAGGTAAAAGAACAACGCCTAAAGATCAACTACTGTCGCGTAAGCGAATGCGCGCGCACATTTCTTGGCCCCAGTTACAGGCCAAAGCGCGCCAATGCACCCCCACGGAAAACAAATATTAGCACCAAAATGAAGCTGCATGGTCTGTTATAATAAATTGCGTGATAAGTTTCCCTCCATGGCTTCAAGGGAAACTCCCAGAAGGTTAAACGTTCACACTGAATAGATAGCGGGAATGCTCCAAAATTTCCCACTCTTATGGCCCTAAATGTGACAAATTGCAGCGTCATTGGTCTTCAGAAACAACATTCTGCCTATTTACCTCTTGAACCGCAGTGCATTATAAAAACCGTGACTTGTAATGGATATTTATATACTCGTACATACCATGCAATATTAACAGATATTAAGTAACAGTTTTTCGAATTAGAATCGCACTGCTAACATGGCAGCCACGATATCCAGCCTTTCCGCTCACTCTGCGGCAGCGCATCGAAGTTTGCGCTGCTTGAGCTTTGCTCCACGGCCCACTTATTGTGTCAACGCGCTATATGGGCCATCCCTTACTTGGTTGTCACTCTGAGGGCATTCTATTTTGTAAAACCCGAAGTCTATTGGAAGTCTGTTCATTCTCTTTTTACTCAGCATGTTCTGTTCATTTTTGTTTGTGCTTCATTCACTCTCCTCAGTAATGCTCTTCGCCTAGCAGTAATTAATGAAATAAATAAATTTATATGTGGGGTTTAACGTCCCAAAACCACCATATGATTATGAGAGACGCTGTGGTGGAGGGCTGCGGATATTTCGACCACCTCAAATTCTTTAACGTGCACTCAAATCGGATCACACAGACCTACAGCATTTCCGCCTCCATTGGAAATGCAGCCGCCGCCGCCGGGATTCGATCCCGTGACTTGCGGCTCAGCAGCCGAGTATCTTAGCCACTATACCACTGCAGTGGGGCTAAATAAATTGCTTTTTGCAACTCACATATGGTTGAATAACAAGATGGAAATAAATGTTCTTTGTCTCATTTACATGTTCTTGCATACTCAAAATCATATTTACTTTGTAAAAATCTTGGTCATAATACAGTTTTCCAAGTTTTTTTTTTAAACATCATTATAGCGAGATGGCTACTGTTAGTATGGTGCCATACTTTTAGCTATAATTCTGGCTCTATGTTCAGTTGTAGTGTTTGAAAATACCACACTTTAACATCGTTAAAGTGTATTAGTACACTGTAACATCATGAAAATTTTTCATCAGGCGCTTTCGTGCCCGTATAGATGTGATTACACATTATTGCCATGTATACACGTGGACCGTGTCCTTTAACATTATAAAGCATTATTTGGCTCACGCTCAGAGTTTTTTTTTTTTTTACAGCAACCAGACAACCTCACTCTCAATAAGTTTTCGACGATGGGTTTTGAATCCGACCGTCTCCGATGAATAGGCATGCACAGGGTTTCAATGGATGAAGTCATAAAGCTATTCCGTGCTCCTCCCAGTTGCCTGGGCCAAATTGGAACAGTGGGAAGTAAGTAAGGAATGCATTAACAGGAACATTAGGCCATCCAATTATTGGCATCAGAATCCCTTGTGGCCAGTACCAGTTAGAGCTCTTTCAACCATGACGCAACACGTTGCACTGAGTATGATGGGGAAAGACCTTGCACCTCGCCCTGTAGGATGCACGCTTATGACTCTGAACATTTCAGGGGTGAAGCTTCTTAGGGGCTAGCCTTGTATGGCATCCAGAGATGTGCCAGCGCCACACTCGTATCGCAACACCTGCTACAGAGCTGTGAAAAAGCAACTTGCACCATCTGTCCATCTGTATGCCCTTTACACTAGTGAGCGATTTCAACGACAATATTATGGACTTTAGGACCTAGCTCAGCCCACTAGTCATTGTTCAGATTGTCAAGATGTGTGAATTTTTTCACAGACGTGCAACTGCCCCCATTTTTTACCTACTCTATGCACGAGTCATATACTAATGCCAAAAGACGCCAGAGACAGGCTAAAAGCGAGTGACATGATGAAACAGCAAGCCGTAAACACCTGGAAAGGTTTTCCAGTTCCAAGCAAACACATGCACATCTGTATCTCTACAGTCATTAGAGATCGCCAGAGACTACGCTATCTCAACAGCATTTTACGTAGCGTCGAATGGCGTGCAATTACTTTTTGTACAAAGAGGTTCAGCATAACACGGTTGTCCAGAGGAAAGTCTTTACAAAAAAGCACTCAATACAGCCCAAGAAATATTCAACTCCAGTAGTCTATAAGGGCATGCTTGATCATTGTTTTTTGCTTAAGAAAAGCACTTTGAGTGAAAAGCTGGTACGAGACTTGAAGAAATACTCTAAGCGCCTGCTGGTGCAATCACTTCATTTGCACGCTTAAAAACATTTTGTCTTACGGAACTACAAAATACCACTGCTTCTCCAAGGAATAACTGTCATACCAGTAGTCCCCACATGTCACATGGCCGTCGGCCGGGCTTTCTCTTGGTGGAGTGAAAACACTTGTTCTCATCGTGGCTGGTGTAGCTTGGGTGAGGGCAAGTGATGTTCCGACTTAAGGGGGGCAAGTGCCCCTTTGGCACACCCCTGCTGATGCTCATGCATGTACACTATCAATTTGAGGCATTAGGTACATACGTTACCTAGCATACCAGCAGTTCATGTATTAATAGGGGAAACAGCATTTGTTTGAATCAAGTGTGGGAGCTAATATTGTGAAATGTCTTTACAACAATCCAGCAAAAGCCACTTCACAAGAATAGCGTAAGAGCACTTCCATAGGCACGCAAGAGTGACATCACAGATTCTGTTATGTGGTTTCCTTATTTGGACATATTTTGGACATAAGGAAATAATAAGCAAGTGATGCTTATTTACATTACCTGATACATTATTCTCTAAATACTTACAATGCCACACAAATTACACCTACAGACCACCTTCAGCTCAACTAGTATTCATTTGTTCCAAGTGATTTGGTGGAAAAATGCTACCAGGAACAGAAACATATCAGTAAGGTTGGACGTTGGGCCACATGAGAAGTTGTCAGTCATTTTTAGAAGAAACCTAATGCAACAGTAAAAAAATACTTTATTGTTTCAAAACAAGCAAAATTTTGAACACAGCTGACATCAGCTAAACTTGGGGCTCTGAAGAGGAGGCAATAGCTCCTCATGTCGTACCTCCTTACAATAAAAGAAAACGTATAGGCAAAAAGAGTTACGTTTTGAGAAAATAATTTAGAGGATTTATCATTGGGAATATGAAAACTTATGCAATTAAACTAACTTGGATTAATTTTTTAATGCACAAGGCTAGAGAGAAGATCATAAAAGGTGTGAAAGAACAGCAGTAAACTGATACTTCTATGATGAGGCAAGTGAGAGTTTTTCTCAGCCTTAAAGATTTCAACAATATGCACGATACTGACTCCCATTAAAAAAAAAAATCTCTGTACAGCTATAATTACTAAGGCATTGTTTCGTGATATGATCCACACAGGAACAGATAACAAAAGAATGCAGAAAGCAGGCACAAGTTTTTACACTGAAAAGCGGACAAACTATTTCATGAAAATTTGTTGCAACACCGACATTCACACAAATGCATAATCAATAAGGATTATGCAGGAAACTCTGAAGCACTAAAAAATGTGTACTTCTATGCAATTCGAGCACTATGACTTATAATAACTTCAATTCCAAGTTGCATATTAAATCTACCACACCAACTTCAGTGAGCTGAGTTTGCAATACAGGCACTAAGTGTGGGGCTGTATATGAGCTGGCATGGCGACTTAGTATAACTAATTCCTTTGTAATGAGCGTAATTTTCTGATGTAAGTAGATACACTCTTGCAACTGAACAGCCACAATCACATCGGACCTTGTGCTTAGGTAAATGCGGATGTGGAATTATCAATGAAATATAGCGTGATAAAAAAAAACCTATACTTCACTTCACTGTGCCTGATACTTGTTTGTTTTCAGTTGTGAAATATATTATTGACATTCACAATGAACACACTAAAACGCTATGGTGAATTTAGTGCCGATTTGTTAGTATACTGTTCTATTTTAAGTACAGCACTGTATTTCTGTGGTTATGAAATTCTTGACTGTACAGCTTAAACACCTGCTGTATGCTAAATGTGAGTGCTTCCAGAAACCTATGGTCAAGCTAGCTTAAGCTCTAAAGACCGAGTCTTTGCTGGAAAACCAAAGAAACAAAGTCTGAATCTGTTTGTTATAACCGGAGTCAACAACACTTGGCAGGCTATTGCTCATGCCTCGTATGAGTGCAGGTTATGTCCCATGCATGCTAATAACGTAAGCTAGGGAACCTTAGTAAAGCATTCAGTGCTCCATTAATAAACACAAGCA
The DNA here is from genome assembly GCF_043290135.1 of Rhipicephalus microplus. Lineage (NCBI taxonomy): Eukaryota > Metazoa > Arthropoda > Arachnida > Ixodida > Ixodidae > Rhipicephalus > Rhipicephalus microplus. The sequence continues at coordinate 282,932,423 of NC_134701.1, forward strand.
CAAAGCTGCCTAGTGTACAAGTGTAAACAGTGTTCATAAAAATCGGCAGCAGCCCTCTCCATGCCATTTCCAGACAGTGTAGAATAGACACACTAACCCTGCTTACGTGCATTGCCACACAAAAGGCAAATGTAGTCCATGAAAGCATGTTTACATATATCAGGAATCACTCACGGCAACTGTGTAAAGCAATGTAAATCGCATGCAGAATCTAAGCTTTATAAAATTTTCACCAACATATGTAATGAATATCACGGGATGCTTGCATGTCTGTTTCTACGATGTATGCTGTGACACTCCAATATAAGTAGCAAATTGCCAATTGTAGTTTCTCTTGTAGGTGAACTTCCATAAGCTCTGTGTGCCAAGAATGAAACTAATGAAGTAGTACATAGCGCAATACAGATACAGGTGATAACAAAAGCCATGCTCTTCCTTTATCTGACTCTATTGTTTGCACTGAATGTTAAAATATTACATCTCATTTTTTACATAAGCTTACAATCAAATCAAATCAAGGTACTTTATTCACCTAGGGATAGTAATTCAAAGAAACCATTAAGAAGTACAACGAGCAAAAGGCATAGCTTCAGATACGTACTACCTAATATTAATTTAATAATACCATTTAATATAGTTTCGTATCAAAGCAATTCGTTATTTACAGTCGGCTTAATAAGTGCCACAATACCCTATTAAGGCAACTTGAGGGTTGAAAAAAAAAAATACTATGATTGAACAGCAAGTTCATACTAGGGCTGTGCATTAATCTTGATCAAAACCTATGCTTCCATTCGCTGCTCTTGCGGTTATCACAAGACATATCCAAGCACGCATCACTTAAAATTATATAAACAATGTGTTCCTAGTTGAGTGAAACAATGAATAAAATTGCACATAAACTAAAAGACTTAACGAAATCAACACCCATACTGCAACAACCATCTATCACACTTTGTAGTGAATTACTGTCTCAAGTAGAAGTACTCGAAACACTCCGAAAACTAATGAAGTTGTCCATGGTGAAGCTCTGCCGACGTTCCACAGGCACTGTATGTAGTTCTAGCACTTCCAAACAAAACAATTTGAAAGACGCACAGTTCACCTGAAGTTGCAAGGCATTTGGAAATGTGAACAGCATTCACAAGCACAAGTGTCAAGGCGACGCTTGGGAATCACACAGTTGCGGTGCAGTGTGGCTTGCAAATGTCGTAGAAAATTATTGCACTCTCCTGAGGTAATGGCTCTTGAAGGCAGGAGCTGATCACTGAGCGTTTTTTGCACTACAAATTTTTTTTCACTGAAACTGTCTGCCACTGAACAACTTTCACAGAAGTTGGGTTAGCTTGGAAACTGGTGTTTGCTGGTTTGATCCATATCTGCAATCAGATGGAAGAAAAAGAAAACTGTAAGCATGAACACACAATAATGCAACAATGATTCGAAGCACATCCCAAATTCGCTTTAGTATTTAGTTCATACTGTCATTCCTGGTAGCTGATGATCACCTTTAATGCTGCCAAAGGAAGTGATGCCTGCATACAAACGTTACAGTCAAATACCTAAGGAAACTAATCAATGAAACATACTCTGAACCGTGGGAAACCACAGCCCTCTGCATGTTGATTCTCAGAAAGGCAAATATTTGCTAATGGCGAGGTTTTCTTGTACTGCTGTTACTGTGGCTTACTCTCTTGCTGGCACCCACATTTTCTCAATAGACCCATATCGCACACAAAAAATATTACAGTACCCGTGACAAGGAACTGCATTTTACCTTTGTGTATCATGCATAACATGATTATTGCTTCCACAGACTACATTTAAGGGAACTTGTCCAGAATAGACTTCAGTGTTTTTCAGGATCTTTGTCAGGTTCCAAATTGTACGCCAAGCTAGTTATCTGCTACCATGCCATCTTCTATTTTGGCGATATTTCTGATCTACCAACGTTAACTGGTATACTACTACAGCATAAGTATATGATGATAACTTAAAGACTGCTGCCACCATGAATGTGGAGCGATCTTTTGCTAATTAATGTTAGAAAAAAACTAAACATTTCTCAGTATGGTGTGTCATTTAATCCATGAAATATATAAAGTTCTATAAACTAATTGTTGTCTAAAACACTGAAAGCACTTCATATAGTTCTTTAAAGCACTTCAAATGCCCAGTAGTACAGGAAGCAAGCTGTCAGCCCCAATCCAGAGCTTCATGTCACAACTGCCCACTAGAGCTGCTTTCATAAAACAATTAGTCCTTGTAGCTAAATATTTATCCCGTGCCACATTCCCGTATTCAGCAATTAGTTTCTACAATGCTTTGATATTACCGAGATCGAAGAAAGACCAAAGCTGCTCAAATAGCCTTTGGTAATGTGAGAATTGTACAAAAGGCCTCTGTGGGTCTAATGACCAGTGCCATCTTATGGCTCAAGTAGTGCAGGATTGGGGGAACTTTGAAAAGGTCATGAAGTGCACCTCAGTAAGGTGACGACCGGTCCTGTGACTTGCGGAACTGCCCTGCGTTGAGGGCTATTGTGTGGCATCCCTCAACAGAAAGAAAAATCTCCAAAAATGCCAGGCATTCCACACTTTGTTAATATTCTTTGGCAGCCCCTTGAGCTCAGCTGCAACTAGTCACTCTGCTTGTGAATGTTTTAGCTGTATGCCAATGGCTCCTCTACAAACAAAAAGAGGCATACTGCGAGAACTTCAAGATTAAAAATAAAAAAAATGTAGCATGAAAGGAACACAGGACTGGCGATCTTGTGTCACTCTAGCTTTTTTTTTTTTTTCGAGCTGTGCTTTCTCTTGTCAAGTCATGAACCAATTCACCCAACAAAGCATTTTCCAAAAATGTCAGCTAACTGCACATTTCATGGCAGCCACAAACTTTTCTAGCACAAACTATAGAGACGTGACTTCATGAACGCAACTCACCAAATATGACTTCCATAAAGTAAAACATGTGATGTGGAGCACTTGTAAGGCTCTCAATCAGTGATGTGCGAAAATTGAGCCACACCTTTCCCGAGTGACTACACCTTGTGTCACCAAACTTTTATGTTATTTTTATGTTTTCATCAATAACTTTTGTTTCGTATTTGAGCATGTTACAGCACAATGTGAAAAATTTTGTCTACTCAGATAAAAAGGTTTTTCTTTTAATACAGATTTTAAAAAAATTGTATGATAGTGACGTTGCCGTCATTTTCGCACATGTTAAGGTGGAAGTACTTTTCCAAAGCTAAAATGATTTTGAAACAACTAATTACCAAGAACTATTTAGTTAACCTTTTATTTATTGATTAGAGAGCTGTTGTTTATATCAGAAAGTTGTATTTCATCATAATTTATGACACACTCATTTTTAGAAATCGCAAAAGTCACACGTAGTTTGAGATATTCCTCACCGAGTTTTAAAGGCAAAATCGAAACTGATCGGGCAATGCATGCACGAAATGCGACTGTTCATCTTCCTGAATTCGCAGTCACATTATAGTGAGGTGATTTGAATGACTGCGCACTGCGGTCACATGTTTTGAGGAAAAGCTGAAAGTCATCTCGCCTCTGTCTTCGCATCACCTTACTTTTGCCTGTACTGTACAGTGCTTATACGTCGTTTTTTTTTAACTGTACACAAGAAAACAGCAATATCAACGTTTCCTTTGTCTGGAAAGCATAAAACTTATCACAGACAAGCGAAACAGTTTCTCGTGCCTTCTTATCACAGACAAGCGAAACAGTTTTTCGTGCCTTTTTATAGCCTTTCCAAAAACACTCGTCGCCAAGTTAGAAAATTATTTATGAAAAAATAAGTTTGTTTCCCATCATGCTGTATAAATCCACCTCTTCCTTCGTCCGTGTGCCCCCCCCCCCCCCCCCCACTCCCCCATTTCAATACTTGGAAAGTGGTCACCCTACCCTTCAGGCTCGGTGGAAAAACATAACCTGGGGATACCAAACACTACTATAAACAGCTCAGCCAAATGTTTCAGCTGTGCAGTACAAGGAGAGTTTAAAAGCAAAGCAGGAAGTTGACAATTTATCAGGCACCCTTTTTTTGTACAAGGGCCTGCGCTCACTCTCTTCGGAGCTGCTGGCACCTGCTATTCGACAACAAGTAGCAGCCAGCACGCTGTTGGCCAATAGATGACATAAATCGAAAGTGGTGATAGTATCGGATGCACTTCCCATCACAGGATACTGTCACGTGCCAGCACCATGCTTCATAGACTGCTAACATTACATAGTGAGGCACACTTGCACACGAATCGAAACAGAGGACAGCAACGGAATGCCAGAGGAATCAAAGTCATACTGAAAAGCGAATAAGCAAGTGGATTGCAAAAAAGCAAATAGCAGATATCATTAATAAAGGCTACAATTAACCGAGCAAGGTAGAGACTTCCACGGAAATATAATGTATGACATGACATTCCAAGGTGTGCAGCTGGGAAAGGCTGATGAGTTTATATCATTCTTCCTCCTGTATATTTTTTTTCTTCTTAGTCAAACAGTAAAGCTTATTTTTCTCTTTTTCTTCAATCTGTGCTTACACCAATTGCAACTAATTCATCTCACAGCAATTCCTGTAACCTTATGCTCTCGCTCACACGTTGCAGCACTAAGCTGCAGCACTAAGCTGCAGCTGATACGTACAGCTAAAAGACTGACATCCCAAACTCCAGAAAAAGGGCCATCCAACATAACCGTAAAATGTCATTTTAAATATTGAACTTCGGCGATGACGGTCAGAACACACCTCCATGTTTAAAATGTATTGAGTTATGTTAAAGTAAAAAAAAAGCGGGAATATTTATGTCCTCCCTTAAAAAACAAAACGAGAAGACAGGAGTGGTGAGCAAAGCATTTTCGGGCCTTCCATTCATATTCACCTCTCATTCGCTTGCTATGCTTTTTTTCTCAATGGGTACCTGGTACCTCAACCGTGCCATAGAGAAATAAAGGTCTGTGCACATGAGATTTGCTGCTGGAAACTTTCCTCGCATGACTACCACAAGAATGCAACTGCAAGACAACTACATAGCTGGGCATTTTGTTGATGCTGTGGCTGATGATTCATTATTATTAAGTCCTTTCTAATGAGTGGTCAGCTTTAAACTACTACTTATACGGAATTCACATGGAGTGATACGTAATGCTATCGTACAATTTTACCATATAATATGACTCCTATGAATGTGATTTCTTGCCTCAAACGACGCCTCTAGAAGTCTTAGTCCAAAGCAAGTTTCAAGCAATGGTGTAGCTCTCTAACAGAACGCTCGACTTCCACACAAAATGCCTGTGTTCGATAGTGGCTAAAGCCATGATTTTTGTTCTTTGAATCTATCAGAATCTTTGCTCAAGGATGATGTTGCTGATGCCAAAATCAACACAGTCATTTCTAACATTATTGCAATAAAAAATCCTGGAAGTCTGAGGTTCAATGATCTAGAAGGATAGTAATAGCCATGTCGTAAACATTTATTCAAAACAGCTGACTTTTTATGAATTTAAAACATGTCTCGCATATCACAGAACAAATAGAAGAATTTAGAATGCTTAGATAGCACAGAACAAATGGAATAATTGAGTTTTTACAGCTTGTTTCTCTGTTTCACACAACCTTAAGAAAAACCAGGAGGTAATGAAGTTGAGGAAAGCATAGAGAATGTTCATTGTACTGTTTTTATAAATGAGTTGTAGTAATTGTGATAGAGACGTCGATAACGTAAAGCAGACGAAACGACAACTTGCCACTGGCAAAGACTGAACCTCCCACTTTCTTGTAACGCGCCTGGCGCTCCATCAATTGAGTCAGTACTGTGGTCAACTGCTGCTGCAGCTCAATTGGTAGAGCACTGGGTGAGTTATCCGAAGGTTGCCGGTTTGGCCCCTGCCAATGACAGGTTGTCTTTTCGTGCACTTTACTCTCTTCACATCTCTGTCGTCATGACAATTGAGTTAAAAAGTATGAAACGGTACAACAAACCTCCCCCATACCTTCCTTGGCTTCATTACCTGCTGTCTTTTATTAATGTTATATGAGAGAACAAGCATACCAATAAAAAAAAAAGTAAAAATAAAATGAACGACCAAGTTCTAAAGAGGACCACCAAATGTTGAAACATCAAAAGTTGAAATGCAACTGGCTGCCTGCTTCACATTTCGCGAGGTGAGAAATCAGCATGAACATTTCTCACCTTGCTCACCTGGCTTGTACTACCACTCTTCAATAAACGAATCTCAACGTAAACACAGAAAAAGGCATGTTGGATCTCGCATACCTCGCTCAGAATGGCCCAATGACTTGAGTCATATTGAATGTTCAGTCGTAGGGTTCGCACACTGCCTATTTCAGGTGGCAAATTTCCCTCGGCAATCCCTGTGCTGTCTTTGAACCTTCCAACTACATAGAATCCATCCAGTGTCCTCGTAAGTGGCAGGATCACTGGCTCGTAGTCAAGCTGCACTTCAACTGTTGTGTTGTAGAACTTGTCATCTGGATGCTCTTGGTTTCCACTACGGAACAGAAACCTGAAAGATAAAGGGCAAAATAGTGAAATCAATGAGTTTTTTCAAAATGAGAGTAAGTACTGGCACTGCAGTAATGCACAGACGCCCTGTGTGGGCAATCACAAAAAAAGCGCGATTCTTCAAAGGGCCCGTTTCTTTGTTAGAGACAATCATTTGGAAGCTGGAGAATAGCGCTCGCACACCAAGAAAGATGCCATAATGAAGGACTTCATTTTCACCAGAATAAACTCTTGACATTCACTTCAAGCCAAACCATTCTGTCTAAATTAAGTTTACTTGTGTTGTTCAGGAAATGAATCTGTGACATTATGACCTCCGTAGAATGCCGCAACGGTTAATCCATCTTGTCAGTTTTATGTAGATGTGTGTAGGTAACATGTAAATGTGTATAGCATGATAGATTGCACTTTTAGTGCAGTGCGAAACTATGAAGACAATGAATATGGACAAGCACTTGATTTCGTCGAGAGCACTTTGAAAATGTAGGCTTGTGGGAACATTTGCACACTTCAAAAATTTAAACAAATAATAATGTATTCAAATTCACTTTAGTTCAAGTTTAAGTTATTGAATGTTTCGAAGGATTCGAAATGAACGCATAGGCATATATTAGTTTGCATGTATTTCCCTCCTAGAGATAGTTTCACAGCAGTGGAGGAGTGGTATACCTTGATTATACCTTCACACACACACAAAAAAAAAACACATCTGCACTGTCGCAAAGCCCCAATTCAAGATTAAATCAACATACTACCTTCACATTGTTTTTCAGTTTAAAGGCTTGTAACACCAGCCCCTAACTACTCTATAACTACAGTTTATTTATTTATTTATTTATTTATTTATTTATTCATTTATTTATTATACAGCCGGTCTGATCTTCAGACCTTAGGCAGGAGTGGGTACAAGTGAATACAAAAAAAGCTTACAATAAACACACATGAAGCATTGCGGCGATAATAACAACAAAAGAAGAAGACTACAATGAATTCATACAAGCAAAGTGGCAAGATATTTAAATAACCAGTGAAAACAAGAATACGTAAACATATGGAAGAAAAAGAGCGTCACGGTCCGTGTAAAACTATGTCAGAGCCATGTCACATGAACTGAAGGGCCTGTAGATAGGATGATAGCGACGAGCATTCCACCACAGCTGAGGGGAGGGAATTCCAATTGGTTGCAACTCTCGGAGAAAAAAGAATACTGGAAAATGTTGGTGCGACAAGAGAACTCAGTTACTTTTTTTTATTATGAAGGGACCGAGTAGGTCGCCGGTGGGAGTCGTTTGGATATGTATTCTTTTTGATACCTAAATGTCCATAATAAAGAAGGTAAAATAGTCTCATTTGTTCGCGGTATCGGCGATTTGCTAATTTTTCCAGCTCAGCCGTCTTTAGAAAAGATGTGACTGATGCCTCCCAGCTGTATTTATTAAAGATGAACCTAACTGACTTCCTCTGTATTTTTTCCAATATTGAAATGTTGCTTTTTGTGTATGGATTCCAAACACCGGCACAATATTCCAGGAGTGGCCGAATAAATGTTTTATAGGCTAATATTTTAACTTCTGGAGAAAACTTACTCAAGCGCCTCCTTACGTATCCCAGTTTTTTCAATGTCTTTCTATGTATGTAGTCAATGTATGTAGTTGAATGTATATATGTAGTTGAATCTCAATAATTCGAACATGCTTAATTCGAACTCACACTGTGGTCCCGTCAAAGCTATATGCATTCCAATGGGCGAAAACGCCCTGTAATTCGAATGCGGAAGCACTTGCGATGGTTAACTTGAACATACCGCGCTTTGAAAATGCTCTCAGTACCACGCCCAATCTCACGACGGCACCTCCGACACCTCAACGCTGTGCGCGAAGAAGAAAAAGAAGAAAAGAAAAAAAAAGGCTGCGGCAGAATGTTTGCTCTCCCTCAAGTGCCGATCTGTGACCCGCCTCTGTCGCGCTTCTCCCTTTTCTGTCCCTGCCGCGTAGAGACCCTTCTCCTTTCAACGCCACACATGAAGAGAGGGGAAAAAAACAAAGCTGTTGTGGAGTGTTGGATCTCTCTCTAATGCCAATCTGTGATGCGCCCGTGCCACGCTTCCCCTTTTTCATCCCTGCCACGAAACGTAGCGACTATACCATAGTCTAGTTTACTATAAAACAGACCCTTGTTCATTGAGCGCCGTGTGCGAAGAGAGCAAAAAAAAAAAACTGCAGCGAAGTGCTGGTTCTCTCTCAAATGCCGCTCTGCTCCTCCCCCGCGTGGAGACGCTCCTCCTTTCTCATCTTGTGCAGGCCACGCTCTAGCTGCGGAGCAGAGGGTAGCAGCGGAGAGGCAGTCGTTGCCGTCGTTTTTAGAGAGTGTTCACTGCAAGGCAAACGTGTGCAGATGCGCATCACGGATTACTTGAATTAATGATGAATGACCTATGATTTGCGAATAAATGTAAGCCTTTTGAAGCTTCCCTCTGGTGTGTTAGCTCAACGCAGATGCACCATTGCATGGTGAGCCCTCCGTTCGTATAGCTTTAATCAAACCGAACTTCTTTGAGTTCAAACAAATTTTCAGGCCCCTTCGAGTTCGAATTGTCAAGATTCAAATGTATACTAAATTTTAAAGCGTAACATATTTTACAAACATTCTTGCATTCTGCCAAAAGTCAAATCCTACTACCATTCAAACTTTTTCTACTTCCTTAGAGCCAAAAAGAATGACATTTGCTCTTGCCTTGTTTATTATAAAATTATATTGTGCTTGTTAGTTGGGTCATAAGAAATATGCGAATTTTTCTTTGCAATATGTGATATGTACTATTCGAATTCAATATGAAATTATTCACACCAACGGTCAGTTTAGCGGTTCGGAGGGCTGGCCAGCCGAGATTTTCCAGGCGGTGAAGGAGCTGTTACGTTTAGCCCGGCAGTTCATCTGGGCAGACGCCATTGTGCGTAAGCCAATCTGCTAGGTTGCTTTCAACCCCATTGGCGCCCAGTCGGCTAGAGGCTGTCCTGTAAAGGTTCCAGATAATAGCCGAGTCTCAACGAAAGCTTCGCAAGACAACCCTTTTGTTGACCAGTTTTGAACAGCGTGGAACAGCGCCACTGTGGCGGTTCTCTTGGAGTCGAACTCTCGACTCGGCTGTCGTCGCCAACGCGAAATTGCTACAAAAGCACTGACAGCCCGGAAGTGTGAGAACGCGTTGAAGAAGCCGTTCTCAGGAATTGAGCGTTTGGACTGCCATGTTCAAGAGAATTCTGGAAGCCTGTAGCTGAAAGCAGCCATGGACCGCTGCTGACGTTCGGGACAGCGGCCATCTCCCCGGAGGAGCTCAACTTTCCCTCTCCGGATTCTACCTCCTCGCCCTGCGGTGCCTTCAAGGAGTGGGCCGGGTGCGTCATTGTGTGGCACTCGTGCTACCATTGGGCCTTTTCGCCCACCCGAGTGGTGCAATATCTGCACCCTCTCTGGTGGGTGGACCACTGAGACTTCACGTCACTTGATTAGTGGCAAGTGGTCACCGCCTTCTTCGGACCTCCATGTGAAGAGATGATGGGCTATAAAAGCCGAGGACATTTTGTTAATAAGAGCTCGATCGTGAACTGAATCTCTGTTGTACATAATGTGGGATCTTCTGAATCTCTGTACAGTTCCCATTTTTCTTCTATCATTTACATAAACCTTCGTTCTTATCTCTTACGAACGCATCTCATCCCTGGCAAAGAGCGGCTATGCGGACGACGGCGGGGTGTCAGCTACCATAAAGATACCCGCCGTACCTGCCATCAACCTCGAGCCTTAACAGTCTCCAGTAACGGTGAGCACGAACAGGCAAGAGATTATTCAAAAGAATAAACAGAGCTGAGAACTATTGACAAACGTAACAGAATCGGACGCCTCAAAAAGAGAACAATCACTGCTTTGCACATGCAATATGAAAAATTTGTGCAGTAAAATGATTCTCAGAACCATCTTCACTGCCTTCCTAAGCTACATGCTCACCGTTCTATCCGGATGGGTGGTGTGAACCGAAACGTGATGTTGTCCCCTTTCTGAGGCATCAAGGCCCAGAAGAAAGTGGCGCCCTGGTATGCTCTAGCAAGGTTGTAGTTCTTGTAGGATTTGAGTGAAGTGGTCACCACAGCTGTTGGGTTCGCATGGCTGACGTGAAGTGCCAGCTTGCCAAAGTGGCGGTCCTGAGTGTGAGAAAGGCAAGAAGATAAGAATGCATTGCATTACTCCCCAAATGTTTAAAAAACAGTTCATGTAGAGAGCCGTCCACATCAGAAGGGAACCCCTCATTAGCATGCAGGACTTCATAGAAGCTTATGTTCAATACATAATTCGAAAAATCATTGAGTTTATGAACATATTATTAGACATCATATAATGGGCATTTCTCTTGCCATGTAGAATTAGCATTCTAGTTTTGCTGGCTTGCATTTATAACGAGATGTTAACCTTAGATCTGGTCGACCTTGTACATACTCCGTCTCACTCTGAGATATTGAGGACAGTCAATGGCAGGGCAACTCAAATAGCTTGCAGGGCAAACTCCAAACACCGTTCCAAAAGTACTCATGCGTTGCCACACTGCTGCTGTCTGCGCTGCAGGCTTCGGACTGAGCAAGTCCATTTAGCAATCACAAAACAAACAGTGTAGTGGCTCAGCTATTTCAAAGTATTGGGCAGTACACCAAATCTTGCACGAATAACTGCATCAGGACATCAATGATGCTGTTTCGACAAAGATAAGTCATCTGCAGTAAGTCCCAAAATGTGCCTTGTTTGACAAGTGTTAACCATTTCAAGCTTCCCATTACTTGGACCTTTTGTCTTTCCAGTGGCAGGTTTTTGCGACTACGCTGAGTTGATGACTCTCTCGTGAAGCTTGGCAGAAAGGTGGAATTCAAAGGTGCTCTCATTATAATGCAAGATTTAAGCGCATTGCCTGTTTCATCTAAGATAAATTCCAAGCAGATGGTGTCAACAATGAGGCCAGGAAAAAAAAAAATTTGTTTTGATAAAATGGTGCGGCTATTTTCACTGTAACAGCACGTAGCACTTCGTTGTTATACAGAGAGATGGCACTCCTCTTTAGTGTGAGAATTTTCATTGTTTATCCAGTGTTTCTGCACACAACGTACACGCAAGGTGACGGGCAGTTTTTCATGTTCAAAACAGAGTAAAGGTTCCTACCTTTCATCGTAATGATAAAAATGATTGACTGATGCAGACATTTGCAAAGCAGCTCAGACTTATTAATATAAATGTGCGTAGCATCGTCAACAAATCAATAGAACAAGAAGATATCGTGTCATGTTGAAGCTATCGCGTCAATCAAATATTGCCGTTATGATGGAGACCTGGCTTCAGGATGACATTGCTGATACTAATATTTTTCTGCCCTCATATTAGCATATCGCTGTGGCCGCCCTACCGGAGGTGATGTGGCTGCTTTAATAAAATATGGAATTCGAGCATCACTGGTACATCAGATAGATAACCATGAAAGTGTTACTTTGAAGGTTTTCTGCGCTGGGCGCACTTTCTTGTTGTGTGCCGCGCGCCCGCCATCTCAAAGCCCATGATTCCCGATGCACCAGCTAGTTTTTTTGCACGATTTATGCGACCACTTACAGTCATTTTCATGTAATGAAGCAATAATTGCGGGTGACTTTAACTTACCCTTTGTTGACTGGCACTGCCCCTTTTCAAGTACAGACCAATCTGCGGATGTTGGGTCTTTGCTTGATATTGTACTAAACCTGGATGTGCAACAAGTAGTAACAGAACCTACGCGAGTTTGTAATGCGTCCCCTGCGATCCTAGATGTTGTCTTTGTTTCTAGGTCTATTGAAGAAATCACAGTATCTGTTAGTCTCCGTATTTCCAATCATTCTATGGTGTTGTTATCGTTTAGCATTCAAAAAATTGGCAGATCCCATGCACAGTGGGAATCGATGATACGCGAAGCACGAATGAGAAATGTTGATATGTCACTTTAAAATCAGCACAACGTTACAAGGTGTAATTAAATTATGCCGTACATGACTTCCATGTCATGATTATCACATTTGGATGTGTTGCTTACCTTCGTCTTCTATTCATGTCACGTGATACCAAATTTACTATATGTGGAGCTAGCGAAACGGCCGCGAGCACGCTATGAGCGTGGTAGGTTATGTTTTTACATGACACGTGTGTCAGGATTATGTCTGCACCAGTCATATATTTCATCATCCACTGACGTCACGTAACACCGAATTTCGTAAATGTGGAGCTAGCAAAACGGCCGCAAACGCATCATGAAGAGCCCAATATACTCCAAAGTAGAGTTGACGCACGCGCACGCTGGGCACAGCGACGCTACATTAGCAAAACAGGAGCACTCCATAGTCTGACGCCAGGCGCGACCAGCCTTCATCGACGCGGACCGACAGCAACCGGCGCGAAATGTGACATGCTGTATTTCGCGCCGATGCGTTAGCCTTACAACACTGCGTCTCCCTTTTTTTGTGACGGAGAGACGCCGGACGCGCTGAAACACGCATGCGTCAAAGCAACGCAGCGTGGCGCGTGCCTGCGAGTATATGGCAGGACCGGTGCCTGGCGTTGGCACGCCAGCATGACGTCACAAAACGAACGCCGGCACGCACACGCACCGCGTCACGTCAAATTGTATTGGCGCTTTGACTGTGGCATGTAGTCATGTTCTCGCATGACACGCACCTCATGATTATCATGTTTACACCAGTCAAATACCTTCATTATCCATTGGCATCACGTAATACCAAATTTGGTGTATGCAAAGCTAGCAAAACGGCAGCGAGCGCATCATCAGTGTGGCATGTAGTCATGCTGTTACATGACACGCACGTTGTGATTATCATGTTTGGATGTGTCATTTACCTATGTCGTCCGTTTGCGTCACGTAATACCCAGTTTGGTACATGTGTAGCTAGCGAAACGGTCGCCAGCGCATCATGAGCGTTGCATGTACTCATGTTGTTACATGACACGCATATCATGTTTATCATGTTTGTACCAGTATCATACCTTCGTCATCCATTCACGTAGGTAAATAAATAGGTAGGTAGGTAGGTAAGGTAGGTAGGTAAATAGGCTCAAAGTTGCAGAAGTTCGCTAAGAAATGCGAACTTCTGCATTTACAACCCTGTAATGAATTTCCTGAAATTTCTTTTGTAAAAGATTTCTCGTGTCAAAGATGGGATCATTTTGGGTCATCTGGCACTAATGTTTGACAATTTCCTTAGTTCTGATGTTAACAATGTCTGGATTCAATTCAAACAGATCTGTACTTATTATCTCGATAATTTCATACCTAATAAAGCTAAGAAAACTAAAAATCAAATCCCTGAATTACGAGACAGGTCTTGGACTTAACGAGAAAGCTTGAGCGCCTTAAAAAAGAAGAGCTTCTAAAGACGTAGTTGATGCTGCTAGAATTGCCCTTAATGAAACACTAAAATGTTCTAAATGGCTTTACTTTCAGCATAGCTTACCAAATTTTCTAAAGGCAACCTCTTAGAGTTCTGGGACTTCTTAAATTGAAAAAAAAAAAGTCTGTCAGCGAGATTCGAATCAATGGTGTTCAAATTGATGGCGACAACACCATTGTAGAACATTTCAATATCTATTTTCATAGTGTGTTCTCTGTTCTATCAAAAACATTCGATAACCAGTATTCTGCCCAGACTACGAGGATGTTGAATTGCAGCCAGGTATTGTCACTATGCTTTTCAACCTAAAGACAAAAGCATCACTTGGTCCTGATGGCCTTCGAAATGCCTTTATTCGTCACTATGCCGAAGCACTCACCCCATTCCTCACATACATTTTTTGTACATCGTTATCTTCAGAGCTACCGGTTTGATGACGAACGGCACATGTAGTGCCCGTACACGAGAAAGGGGACACTACGCTGATTACTAACTATCGTCCAATCTCGCTCACTACTTCCTGCTGTAAGATTAAGATGCTTGAACATATTGTTGCAAATTACATAGTTAAATTTTTGACAGACAACAACATTCTTTTTTCAGTTCAGCATGGCTTCTGAAAGGATTTTTCAATGATTATGCAACTAACAGTAATGCAACGGTTATGTAACAACTGCATTGTTACTAAAATTGTTTGATTGTCTGTTTCTATTATGGCTTTGTATAATGAAACAACTGTATGGCATTTTGCGATTCCTTCTTTTTTTGTGATTTTAAGGATTATGATTTTGTGTAAACAAATAGGTATATTTGCATATGTCCTCACTGCTATAATCTCTGATGAGATTGGCAGTATTATTAAATACATAAATAAACAACTGTAATTCACAATTTTGCAAGCATTCTCGACAAACCTAGACAAACTGATGCAACTTTTTTAAATTTCCAGAAAGCGTTTGACCTCGTTTTACATGAAAAGTTACTTTGCAAACTAAAATACATTGGCCTCCCCTCTTTCATAATTAATTAGACCTCTGCCTACTTAGACAAACGCACTCAATCGGTTTCTATTAATGGCCACTACTCGCGCCGTCTGCCAGTTACCTCAGGGGTACCACAGGGCAGCGTACTGGGACCACTCCTGTTCTTAATCTTTATTAATGACATCGTTAATGTAGTAACAGAGCCGGTTCAAATACGCTTATTTACAGATGATTGCATATTGTACCATGAGGTTGTTTGTCGAGAGGATCAGGAACTTCTGAACACTAACCTTCATAACGTTCACACGTGGTGTCAAAAATGGGACATGAAGTTAAATGAAACAAAAACAGTTAACGTGCATATTATGAAAAAAAAATAAACAAGCAGTTGTTTTTTTACAATCTTCCAGACAGTACCCTTGTTGAGGTAAATGAATATGAATATTTATGAGTGACCATGCCTAACAAGCTCGGTTGTAATTCTGGTATCGCTAACATTTGTGCTTCTTCTTTTCCTAAACTTTGTGCTCTGCGATGCAAAATAAAGCAGGTGCCCCCAGAAACCATACTTCAGGCATATAAAGCACTGATTACGCCAAGCTTATAATACACCTGCACCGCCCGGGATCCGCACACCAGCCAAATTATAGTAGCACTTGAGATGGTTCAGCGCAAATCTGTCATATTTATTTTTTCTAAGTTCCATAAAACTGACTCACCAACAGCAATCGTGCGTATTAATAAAATACAGACTTTGAAATTATGACAAAAGATACTCAGGCTTAAATTTCTTTTTCTCCTGAAAAATAAGTTGTCCTTTCATTCCGGTACGCCTGTCAACAACAAGACAAACCAGACATCATCACTCTGAAACCTTAACTCCTCATCAAAAGAGAACTAGCACCTTCAAATTTTCTTTTTTCCCTCGCCCTATTAACGAATGGAACACACTGCCATCATCATTGCTAAAATCAATTAAGTCTATCGACACAATTACTGATATGTAAACTTTGAATTGAGCTGTAAATGTCTGTTTTTTTTTACCTTTTGAAATTCTATATTTTGTTTTGTAATTTTGCCCTTCCTGTCTAGGCCCTGTGGGCCTACAGTATGTTGTAAATAAATAAATAAATAAATAATAAATAAATTTCATGATATTTGCCACGTGATAAATGTGTGGAGTGCACACCAGGTTTCTTGAAATCTGTTTTAATATTATATCAAGTGAGAAATACTACATATTTTAAAATAAAAGCTGACCTTGCTAGTCATTTCATTACATCATTTTGCACCTTTGTACATTAAAAGCTCTCATTGATTGATATGCGGGCTTTAACATCCCAAAACCACTATATGATTATGAGAGACATCGTAGTGGAGGGCTTTGGAAATTTTGACCACCTGGGGTTCTTTAACGTGCACCCAAATCTGAGCACACGGGCCTACAACATTTATGCCTCCATCGGAAATGCAGCCACCGCAGCCGGGATTCAATCCCGCGACCTACGGGTCAGCAGCCGAGTATCTTAGCCTCTAGACCACCACGGCGGGGCAATAGAAGCTCTCAATATAAACAATTACTCATTCTATACTCCCAACAATTGTGTGAAATAATTAATGGCATCAAACTCTCATTACTTTAGATATATATGACCACATTCTCCTTAATCTAGATGAGCTTCGGTGCATGCAAAGTACAGCGAATGTGCAACACAAAAGGGTGAGAACGGAACGAGCATCCAGTCAAACGAGGCAGTGCAGCTCTCATTATCATGGCCATCAGCAGGAACAGTATGATAATTGAGAGGAAAGTCTGAACATCTTGTGCCTATTTTCGTATACCATCGTGTGTGACACTGCCTTGGTCCCATATCTTCAAAGCTGGGTGGTCATTATCTATGATCGTGCTATTAGCTACATAGGTTTTATCTGCAGCAAATTTTGGATTAAGACAGAAACCATGCATTATAGCCATTTCGTGAGGGAAATGAGAGATGACGAGAACTGCAGGTTGCACACTGCCTTTACGTGAAATAGGAACAGGATTCATAAAATAACTAAGTGAATGAATGCATGTTCATTCACAAGGCACTGGTATGCTGTTTTTTTTTTCTTTTGAAACACTAGGTAACTTGACATTCCATTAGTTCTTCCACTTTTCACAGACCTGTGGAATTTTAATGAGCAAGCTTTTAGTGTAATAATCATTGGTTTTTCACATTGAAAATACCATCTACAAGTGGTGATGAAGTCATAAACAAACCGGCCCTAATTTTTTTAACAGAGAAAAAGGAGTTACCTTCAATTTCTGCAGTTTGCCTTTCAGGGACGAATGCATGCCCACATGCTGGAATAGCGATGGCTTATAATGAATCCATACGGTATCTACTCTCTTCCGACATTGTTTCTGTTGACAAAATAAATACAACAAGCATTACTATCTCACTGTGCCACAGCATTGTTAAAAGCTTTAGTGATATTGTTTTGTCGTTTCATATAGGTTATGGTTACAGATCAACAGCATCAAAGGGCAAACAGACAATTTTTTATGAGTGCATCTATGAAAGCAATTCGTGACGCTAGGCTACAAAACACAAGTTTTTGAGCAATGGTGAGCTCCAACGGGGTATTCATCACAGCCACCTGAACCATCAAGTGATAACTTCATACATGAGAATGAGAGACTGGTCTCAGAAAAACAAATCTATTCAATGCTACATTGTGCAACTGTTAATAAATGTGGCAGGCTTGCGTCTTAATTCTGCTGACAATGTTCTTAGGTTCAGCGACATTTTATGGTAATATCAGCATACTATTATACTGTCACTATGTAATGTTAGTGCTTACAACTTGACTCGCTCAAATGCCACTAAATAAAAATGCACCAACCATGCTAAAACTAACATGAAATTTCATGCAGACCTTACCACACACTGCCAACGCCCCAACAAATTTTGCAGCACACAGAAGTGACAACACTTTATTCAAGTCACAGCTTAAACTGCGTTTTTATGGCAGTGAAAGAGAGCTTGTACTTTAGCTCATAGTAAAAACAAATTTGAATAAAACTTAATGTCCAAGGTTTTGTGCATCAAAAATTGCCACATTTATGAGGGCCCCAGCTTTTGAGGACTCGGATTAATTTTGACCTCCAGTAGTTCTTAACCAGGTACATACATACTAAATGAGATTTTGTAAACTACTTTCAGTCTTAAAGAGAGACATCACCATGGAGAACAGAATACCAAAAGAACTTGAGCAATATTCAAAACCCCGTGCCGATCGAAAGCACAGACGAACATACGGCACTACTGCCACACCAGTGTTTGTTCTTGAGAACCTAGAATAAAAACTGCCAATATCACCGGCACCTTGTGGTAGTAACGAGTGTGCTGTTTGCAGCAATAAACCCTTTTCAAATATCTAAAGTTAGGTTCCCGGCTATGCAGTTTGAACAACTCATGGCGGCTTGTCATTTAATGCAGATATGTAGCCTGTTCAAGTGCGACTTGCTTACTCAACGGTGAGGAAAATGTTGAGTCACTTCTCTTAATATTGTTGCGTGAAGGCACAAGGGAAACTAGGCGTTTTAAAATATATTTACACAGCGCCAACGCGCAAGCCAAGATGGCGAACAAGAGAGAGCGCGCGCACACACAAGTCACCTCGTCTTCCTCAGCGCCTATCTCACTGTTTAAGTGGGGCATTGTCTCGTAACATAACCCCCGGGTGCTGAAGCACCGTCTCGGTGCTTTCTATTGTGTTGCCGAGTGGTAAAGCTTAAGGCGGGATACGTGGACAATGTCTGTAGACAGCGAAGCGGAGGCGGAGGAAGACTCGAGCGGGGCTATCTCGTATGTCACATCTGTCACCTGGCGCAATACGCGGTAGGGTCCCGAGTACCGGGAAAGCAGTTTTTCAGAAAGTCCGACGCGTCTAGTCGGAGTCCACAATAGCACAAGAGAACCTGGTGTAAAGGAAATTTGGCGGTGATGTGAGTCGTAACGATGCCGCTGGTGATCTTGCGATGCTAAAAGGCGCTGACGAGCAACTTCTCGTGCTTTGCGAGCCCTGGTGATAGCATCACGGGCGTATTCAGTCGTAAAGTCGACGGCTGTCGGAAAGATGGTGTCGAAAGGTAAAGTTGGATGACGGCCAAACACCAGGTAGAAAGGTGAAAAACCAGCTGCATCATGGCGTGAAGAATTATAGGCAAACGTAACGAAGGGCAATGCAACGTCCCAGTCCTGGTGGTCGGACGATACGTACATAGCGAGCATATCAGTTAAAGTCCGGTTGAATCGTTCAGTGAGTCCGTTAGTTTGCGGGTGGTAAGCTGTCGTAAATTTATGTTTCGTCTCGCAGGAGCGAAGCAGGTCGTCGATAACTCGGGAAAGGAAATAGCGCCCACGATCTGTTAGGAGTTGGCGTGGGGCGCCATGGTGAAGTATGACGTCGTGCAGGAGAAAATCGGCAACGTCTGTGGCGCAGCTGGTTGGCAAAGCCCGCGTGATAGCGTACCGGGTTGTATGATCCGTCGCGACAGCTATCCACTTGTTCCCCAAAGTGGATGCAGGGAAAGGGCCTAGGAGGTCAAGACCAAGTCGGAAGAAGGGATCAAAGGGAACGTCAAGTGGTTGGAGGAACCCGGCAGGACTCATAGAAGGTTTTTTGCGGCGTTGACACTGATCGCATGAGGCGACGTAGCTGCGGACCGAGCGATAAAGACTGGGCCAGTAAAATCGACGCTGTACGCGGTCATACGTCCGAGACAGTCCGAGGTGACCGGCAGTGGGAGCGTCATGAAGCTGGCCGATCACGCTCGCACGTAGGTGGGAAGGTACCACAAGGAGCAGTTCGTGTCCATCAGGGCGGACGTTGCAACGGTACAATGTGTCATCCTTAAGCACGAACAATCGAGTAGAAGGATCGGGTGCCGCAGAATGAAGCTTCTCGATGATGTTACGCAAGGCAGGATCTCGGCGCTGTTCCTCACGGATGTTGCTTAAAGCGGAGAGAGACAGCACACATGGCGATTCATCGAACGCTTCAGGTGGGTCCACTGGATTCCGAGATAAGCAGTCAGCGTCATGGTGTAAACGGCCAGATTTGTAGGACACCGAGTAGTTATACTCTTGAAGCCGTAGTGCCCATCGACCAAGGCGCCCAGTGGGGTCCTTCAAGGACGAGAGCCAGCAAAGTGCGTGGTGATCGGTTATGACAGTGAAATGTCGACCATGTAAATAAGGCCGAAATTTTGCTACTGCCCAAACGAGAGCAAGGCATTCCCTTTCGGTGATGGAGTAGTTCCTTTCCGCCTGCGAGAGGAGACGGCTGGCATAGGCGATAACGCGGGCGCAGCCGCTTTGATGCTGAACCAAAACAGCACCGATTCCGTAACCGCTGGCATCTGTGTGTACTTCGGTAGGGGCAGAAACGTCGAAATGGGCCAGAACAGGTGGTTTTGTTAGCGATTCAATAAGTGTAGAGAACGCCGTAGCCTGCGCAGCGCCCCATGTGAATGAGACATCTTTTCTCAATAAGTCTGTGAGAGGACGGGCGACTTCCGCAAAGTTGTTCACAAAACGTCGAAAGTACGAGCACAGACCGAGAAAGCTGCGTACTTCTTTAGTGCAGGTCGGAACAGGGAAGTTACGCACGGCTCGCACTTTATCGGGATCAGGACGTACACCAGAGGAGTCGACAAGGTGGCCCAACATTGTTAGTTGCTGGCGTCCGAAGTGACACTTTGACGAGTTCAGTTGGAGACCGGCATTGCGAAATACGGCCAGTATTGAGGAAACGCGGTCGAGGTGGGTTTCAAAGGTCGGGGAAAAGACGATAACGTCGTCAAGGTAGCATAGACAAATTGACCATTTGAACCCACGCAAAAGAGAGTCCATCATCCGCTCGAAGGTGGCTGGAGCGTTGCATAATCCGAAGGGCATGACCTTAAATTGGTAAAGACCATCGGGGGTGACAAAAGCGGTCTTCTCGCGGTCCATGTCATCGACAGCAATTTGCCAGTAACCTGCTCTTAGATCAATAGAAGAAAAATACTTAGCGCCGTGAAGACAATCTAGGGCGTCGTCTATGCGCGGTAGCGGGTAGACGTCTTTTTTAGTGATCTTGTTCAGATGTCGGTAGTCAACACAGAATCGCCAAGTGTTGTCCTTCTTTTTGACAAGAACAACAGGGGAAGCCCATGGACTACATGATGGTTCAATTATGTCTTTGGCGAGCATGTTGTCGACTTCTGCTTGAATTATGTGACGCTCGGTCGAAGATACGCGGTATGGCCGTCGATGGACAGGGGAGGCATCGCCGGTGTCAATGCGGTGCTTTACCGCACTGGTTTGACCTAGTGGACGATCACAAAAGTCAAATACGTCCCAGTATGACTCAAGAACGCGAAGGAGTTCGTCAGCTTGATGCGGCAAAAGGTCTGACGCGATCATTTTTTTAACATCAGGAGACGGGCTTCCTTGCGAAGATCGAGCATGTGTGAAGCTGGAGTGTCGAGCCTCGTTCGAAGACAGAGCTGATATGACGCATTCTTCAGAAGGAGTCAGCATGGCGAGGGCGATTCCGCGCGGAAGCACTTGCGGACACAGAGCAAAGTTGAGCACAGGAATGCAGGCGTGGTTTGCACGTAACTGAATAACAGTGTGTGGTAAGGTAACACTGTGGGTCAAGAGAAGGGATGTGATGGGCGCGAGCACATAGTCACCATCGGATACAGGTGGCGAGGGCGTAACGGTGATGCAGGTCACGGTTTGCGGTAACAAACGGACATGTTCAGCAGAGCACATACGGGCTTGCGGTCGACTGGGCGGATCAATCGGACACGGTAGGTCAAGTTGCACAGTACCGGCTGAACAGTCGATGAGAGCGGAATGAGTGGACAAAAAGTCAAGACCGAGGATCACATCATTGGTGCAGTGAGAAAGAACAGTGAAGAGAACTGAAGTTTGACGGCCGGCAATTGTAACGCGTGCAGTACAGACGCCAATAACAGCAGCCGTACTACCATCAGCAACGCGAACACTGCGTGAAGGGGCTGGAGTAAGTACTTTCTTTAAGCGGTCTCGAATGTGCAGGCTCATCACAGAAATATGGGCGCCAGTGTCTACTAAGGCTTTAACAGATAAACCGTCCACTTCAACGTCGATCAAGTTCTGATTGGTCGGGAGCGTCAACAGAGGAATTGGAGAGCAAGTCGTATCAGCAGCGTCACCTCCAGGAGCTGCAGCCGTTAGTTTTCCGAAGAAAACCGCCGGGCAGAGGACGGGGACGGGGAACGAGGTGGTGGTGGAGATCGGGAAAATCTACGTCGAGGTGAAGGTGAGCGACTGTACTGGGCAGTGGTCGTAGTGGTCGGGTCGTAATTAGCTGAGCCCTCACGCCGTGGTGGTTCCTGGTCATAGAGGTGGGCCGGTGAATGGGGGTTGGAGAAGTTTGGGTTTGTCCGATACGGTGAGGTCCACGTGCTTCGGCAATGACGGGAAATGTGTCCCACTCGTTCACATCGGAAGCAAATCGGCCTGTCATCAGGCGTTCTCCACGCATTTGGGTCACGATTACGTGGAGCAGGGCGGCGATACTGCTGTGGGTGGCTCGGGGTAGACGAACTGACAGCGCCGGGACGGTGCACAGAACAGACTGTGTGAACACCCGCGTTGGCTAGTTCCTGGCGAACAACGGTCTGTATTAGCGATATGGTCGGCTGAGGATCACTCGGTGCCAGTGCTCTCAAGGGGGCGGGTGAGATGGCTTCGATTTCACGGCGTACAATTCTCGTGATGTCACTGGAGTGTGAATTGGGCAGGGTCGGTACATGGAGATCCGCACATGTTGACGTCGCAGCAGTGTTGGGAAGGCGCGTAAAGTGGTAAGCAATGCGACGGCTTTTAGCCTCTTGAAACTGTTGGCACTCCAAGATAACATCTTGCACGGTGGAACAGCCTTTGCACACAATGAGGTTAAATGCATCGTCTGCGATGCCCTTGAGCACGTGCGCTACCTTGTCGGCTTCAGCCATGGTTCGGTCAACTTTACGGCAAAGGGTCAGCACATCTTGAATATACGCCAGGTAGGACTCCGTGGACGTCTGAACACGTGTGCCAAGTTCTTTCCTAGCGGCCTGCTTGCAGCCGGCAGATTGACCAAACAACTCGCGTAATTTGGTCTTGCATACGTCCCAGCTTGTGATACCGTCCACATTGTTATTAAACCACGCCTTGGCCGTTCCTTGTAAATAAAAGATGATGTTTGCCAGCATTAAGGTTGGGTCCCACCTGTGATTTGTGCTGAAGAGTTCGTAGAGTTTAAGCCACTCATCCACGTCCTCGCCGTCCGTTCCCGAAAAGTTGCCGGGATCGCGGGGTGGAGCGGCCACGAGATAAACAGGAGAGGTCGGCGCCATTGATGCAGTGGGCGTAGCAGTTGAGGAAGCGTCGCTGCCGGTGGACATGTTGGGAGCAGAGACTAGGCGTCCGCTGCGTAACTCCGTCGTGCGTTGTAACCCAGCACCTTCCACCAAAATGTTGCGTGAAGGCACAAGGGAAACTAGGCGTTTTAAAATATATTTACACAGCGCCAACGCGCAAGCCAAGATGGCGAACAAGAGAGAGCGCGCGCACACACAAGTCACCTCGTCTTCCTCAGCGCCTATCTCACTGTTTAAGTGGGGCATTGTCTCGTAACAATATAAACACTCATAACAGACACACCCCAGCACGTACCACCAGGTCTCTGCTTGAACCACGACAGGTGCCGCTATTAGTTGTTCAAACATACAGTGCAGAGAAGCGCACTTGCGAATTAATAAAGGGTCCATGGTACGTCTACAGCATAGTTAGAGGGGATTAACACAAACTCTTAGTGGGCGGGTTCAGTTAGCGTGCTCCAAACTCCAATGAAACACAGTGGAATGTGCTCAAGTGACACACTTTAGGAGCTTAACTTAACGGCGATTCCAGCCGACTGCTTTCAAGGGAGCAAAAATGTTACGTGGTGGACGATATGTTGCTTCAGCGGTAGGAATGAGCAGGGGAAAAGAATGCACGTCATCAGAAGAGAGTCTGAAACAAATAATCGTTCCGGAAGCCATAGCAGATACGAGAGCTCGTTCCCAGTCTCGTGGTTGGAGTGTGAAGAGTACACTCCGTGATCATGCACCGGAAATTGCTTTTTAACCGTTAAGATGATAAGAGTGCACTCTGCCAGCTAGAGTACGCTCTAGCTCCTTAACTTATTGCGCCCAATGTCTCTACATCCATGCTAGACGAAGAAGCAAATGATAAGAGTATATGTCTAACCATGAAACTAAGGCTTTTAAGGAATAGCAGGTCATGCAAGTATCGCGGCAGATAATTTTTCCCTGGTACCAGCAGCCAAGGCAATGTTGGCCAAGACTGCATTTGTTGGCCAAGACTGGATTTGCACATAACCTAGTGAAGCCACAACATGACACCACGTACTGATCAGTATTGTTGGTATAATAGGAAAAAAAAGAAATATGTGGCATTAACTGTAGGTAGCCATCAGCCTTGATAGCAGCAATTTCTGAAGTTGAAGTTCACTGAAAAAAGAACGCTAATGTGAGTGAATGAAAGATCTAGTAGTATAACAAAGTCATGAAGCTATACAGTTTAGCTAGTTGGGAAACCAATTAAAAAAGGCTGTTATTGTGCACTTGTCTGCATGGTATGTCCACTCAGCAGTCAAATAGCATAAACTATAAAGAAGAGTGCAATCAGTTTCTCAGAAACAAATATACAAGATACTCACGGGGTCATGATCATTTCGGCAAACCATTGTAGAAATCATGTTATCTAGAAGCCAGTCAACAGGCTTGTCATTGTAAAATATGAGAAAGAAGGCCACAAACTTTGACAGGTCCACACACTTGAACAGTTTCCCTGCAGAAAAGTAGTTTTATGGTTTAAGAGCCAATAGATGCAGAACAAGGCCCAGTAAAGACCACCCAAGTTTCCACTGTCTGTTTTGACTCGCATGCTACAAACCAGCTGAAGGTGTAGGCAAGGAAGAAAAGAGCGATCTGTCGTACTAGAATTAAGAGTTCACTGAAGCTTGAAGCAACAAGCTTTAGATCATATGTTGCAAGAAGTATTAGGAGCAAGCAATGCTCAAAGTGCTTTTGTTCAAAGTGTTTCAATGCTTCTTTAAATGTGACCATTGCCCATCCTGTTTGAACGCAATGTTAGCAAAAATGCTTTGTGATAAGGCAACAACAGTCTGGGTTCATTATTGAAGTGCACTTTATTCAGGAGAAGAATTTTAGTCACAGTATCTGAACACGTGGAAATCGTCAATATTTATTTACAGAATAAGGCATCATCTGTTGTTCTTCTGGCACAAACCTACACAACATAAATAAACACAACAGTTATAAACACATTACAGAGGCTCCATGGCTCCCTTGGCAATATACTAGTGAAGTGCTTAATGACTAATAAAATGATCAGTGTAGGGATGGTAGTACTGCAGATTTATAACAAAAACAGAAAAAACAGCTTGACAACACTTTCAGGAAGCACTAGAATTTTATAAGCATCTGCGACTCAATTCAGTGACAGCAACACTCAAATTCAAGAATTTTTCACCCCCTAGGAAGTCACTGTCATTAAATAACGTATGGTCAAAAATGTTTGGACAAGATAGTTAACCTAACACAGAAACTATGAAACATAGTATGTGCATTAATAGCCACATGTAGGCTCACATGTTAATAAAAAGAGGTACTTAGTCAATATGACAACAGTCGACTGCTGTTTAGTGAAATGTTGGCCAACTTACCAATAAATCCTAGCTGGCAGAAGTCAAGGATCATCCAATGCCTCTTGTTCGCTATGTGATTGTATGCAGCATTTTTCATTTTTGTGATGTATCCAGGTTTTGTGAGGATATCATCCTCTAGCTACAAGAAAGAAGAAAGCGAAAAGAAAGCAAAAATCTATATGCATGCCACAGCTACAGTGACAAAAAAGTACAACCATATAAAGCCTACATTACACCCTGTGAAAGTGGATGTATGGCAAAGGCAGGAGTGGAAGTGGACCTTAGTGTATTGAAGCAGCTCAGGAAGCAGGAATAATGCTGTTTTATGGTACCTTTGGTGCAGTAAAAGGCAGGTTTTGGAGCAGTTTTGGAGCACCAAAAGGCACGTTTTGAAGCAATGCAAGTTAAATTTGGAGATGCTTTCTAGGGTGAAACATCGTGGTCAATCGAAAGTGCTTCTGGAAAAAAAAAAATTCCAATTTTGTTCCTTAAAAATTCACTACTAATGAGCTTACTACTAAACTTACCACCCACAAGTGTGTGTGTGCACGTGTGTGTGTGTGTGTGTGTGTGCGTGTGTGTGTGTGTGTGCGTGCATGTGTGCGTGTGAAGAGAGGAGGATGCAAGCATGTACACGCATATGTTTCCATCAAAAAGAAGCATCACAGCTGACAGAGACTGAGAGAAACCAAGGAACAAGTGATTTTTATCTCTTGTTTTCATGACCGCTTGATAATCGCAGCTCACTCCACTTAGCGGAAGAAAGTTTGTTATCCCCACGCTAATTGAACAAACTACTCTGCTCATCTGGGCTTGGTCTAAAGTGGAGTGGGGACAAGCAATTGATACAGCAAATTCACACGCACAGTGCAGCGAGCCGCCCAGCAGTGAAGGCGTAGGCAGCATAAATGCTGCGCTGCATGCAACTAACCAAGAGATGATCAAGTTTACGCAACCATTTTGTGTTTTCATGAAACTGTCAGTTGTCGGTCAGTATCAGATCGCAGTAGAGAAAGGTGCATATGTATTGTGAAAACCAACGGTTCCCATTTTGTCGCTATCTCAGTTGTTGTGTATCCCAAACCCTGTAATTGTAGTTTCGAAATGCTCCTTGGTGTCACCACTACACGCTATAAAACCATTGTGCGAGAGAGGCAGCCTAGTATTATTTCTGCAGTTTGGAAAAAAAAGAAATGACTTTCTGGTGAGTACTTCGGCAAAATCTGAGGTGGTACTGTATTTCTTTATCGGTGGCACAGGTTCACATCATCAGATGCACATTTTTACTTGTAATTGCACACTGCTGTTTAGTGCATGATTATGCCACGTTCTGAGCAGGTACAAATTACCGATTACTAGATAATTCACAGTTACTCGTCTTGGTGCCACCACTGTTGCAAGAAAACCATGGTGATAACAATGATGAAACAAGCTTTAGCAAGTCCCACGACTGAATAGAATTATAATGCGATTGAACACTGGGTATGGATGCGGCCGCTTCACCGCATCCTTTTTCTTTTTAACTATAGAAGCCTGGAATTCGCTGCCCGAAAGTATTCATTCTCTGCCCTTTCAAGAATTTCTGGAAGCCTGTTGATGAAAGTTTACTCGTTCTTGTTCTTTTTCCCACTCCTGCAATAGTCTCATTGAGGCTGCAGTATGTAAAAATAAATAAAAATTAAATAAATGACCACCAAGTATTTGTGTGCAGAAAGGCAGCTGTGCCCTCTTGCACTTTGAAAAACTAATTCTACAGAGTCCTCAGACTCTTTATTTGTTTAAAACATTCATATATTTGGATCCTATTAGGTAACAGTCATTACATAATAACATAGTACACAGGTTTTAGCATTGCACTTGAGAAACCATCCACCACACGCCACAAATAGCTGTGTCAATGGTGTGAGACTGGGTATGACATAAATGGAACTGCCAAAATGTAAGACGGGGCTCTTTAAAAGTGTCAACTGAAAATTCTAGTTCATTATACCCTCTTTTCCCTTCCACCCTCATGGTATTAGCACGCACTTTTTATGAAGAGCTTTTTTTTCTCTCTTTTTTTACAACCCGAACTGATGAAGGGGCCCTGGCACACTTTTTAAGCAACCATCGAATGGCTTCCCTAAAGGAGTTAATTGATTTATAAATAGACCACCACAAAATTGTTAGAAGTCGTCAAGGAGAAAAAGAGTTACAGAGATTCGTCTCTTCTCGTGTTTTTGCAAATGCACTGGAAGTTATGCAGAGAGAGATGGCACAGGAGAAAGAAGTTACGCCCCACACGCATCCACATCTTGAGCACTGTCATTATTTTTAGTTGAAAAGAAGCAGAAGCATCTGAATGGGAGCAGGATTCCACTTTCAGTAGAATGCAAGTGGTAACCAGAAAAATATGTTATGTCTTAAAATTTATGATAGTTAGAGCATATAAGCCAGTATAACAATCTTTTAAACTAAAAAATGATGAATCCATGTGAGGGCAATATGTTTCTTTAAACTTAATGTGAACTTTCGTGGCAGCACATATTTTCCCTGGAGAGGTAGGTGCCTTCGCGGTACAGCACCCTTCAACTGCAGTGAAAGCCCCTTTACAAAGGGTTACATGCAAACATACATTTATTCGTTGATTTCGAATACTTCGAAATTTCCTACAATAAAAATTCAAATGAAAGTTAATAGTAATACTGTAATCTTCGTACAATATTTGAAGTGCACATTCGCAAGGGCATAGTTACTGCAAGCAAAGAAAAAAAACGTGACCCAATCACCAGGAGGAGTTCCTCAGGTTTAAGGGACTAAGGAAGACTGTTCATGTCCTGCACAAGAATTATGATCCGGTTCTGATGAGCTTTCACAAACTTTACAAGCTGCAATCTTTTGACATTACCACAAGTCATAGGCAGATACAACTATGTGGACACAATATGAGGTCGATGCCTGATCGTGATAATTACAACTGGGTTTATGGCAGCCAAACGGTACACAATATCTTCCTGGCAATCTATGTAACTATTTGAAACAGTTTTATTGATTATCCAAGAGCATACAGCAAGTTTAGTAATGAAAAGCAAGAATTATACAAATAGACGTTATTCACTAACAAGATCACTATCACTCACCTGCACGTAAAATGTCCCCCTGCTTTGCGCGTACATCATAAGGTACGCAAAATCCAACGTTTGCTTTGTTCTCCACCTGCACATTCAGGCAATCCCAGAGAGTTCTCCAAACAGTATAATGTCACAGTCAGTCAGCAATTTCAATTCACAAATTCAGTGTAAGAGAACTGCCCAAAGAATGAGTCAACTCGGATTCATTAAAAAGCTGTATGAGAGAGTACATAGGCACAATAAGTTCAACAATACTATCTGATGATAATTTTGAAATCTGTTCTGCTGCAAATGAGCAAAGAGATGAAAAAGCTACTCAACAACTAGCATTTTTTAGGCCCTTTTTGTTAAACAATGAATTCATTCCAATTTTACAACAGAAGAAAAACTGAAACAGAAGTAATTTTAATTAGGCTACATTAATCTTACAAAAAGCTCCACAACCTCTTAATTTGATTGACATTTCATTGCACAGATTCATTCATTACAGTTGGAGCAATCTGAAGTGTCGACACAACTTTTGCTCCTTTCTAGAAAAAGTTAAAATAAAGGTTGAGCAAACTTCATTACAAAAAAGTGCATTATTTAAAATATTTTGCACATGAATGTTATGTGTATATTTTGCCACTGAACATCTGTTTACCTAACCCAAGTTCAAAATTGTGAACTGGTTTAAAGGGGCCCTGCAACACCTTTTCAGCATGGTTAGATAATGCTGTCAATTAACAGTTTAGACTTCCAAAAACATGCCAGCCAAACAGTACAGGCAACAACATGTGGCCTGGAATTTACAGTCAACTCTCAAATACAGATAGAAGTCGTTCCCCCCTTCTCCCAACTAATACTGCCATAAACCTAAGCTTTATGGCTATTGAGCATCATGAGCTGCTTAGGTAGTCACCGCAGCCACAGGAGGATGCTACCACATGCCCGCATGCGAGCTCTCGATCACACTGAAGGCAAGCCGCACACTCAAAGGGAAAGAAAGTCGTCAAGGTGATGATGTGTACTGACAAATAGGTGTATCTCCTTGCCCCCTCGTCATTACACCTCCTCCTGCTTAGCTTTCAGTGCGCCTGCTGGTAAAAAAAATAATAAACTGCCTGAAGGGCAAGTTGAATTCCCGTAACTCCTTTTATACTTGACAAATTCTAAAAATTTTTGCAGCAGGTAATTTGCGAGGTAATAAGCTCTTTAATGAAACCACATGACAATTACTCAGAAAAATGTTGCAGGGCCGCTTTAAGCTACCTAGTGCACCATGATGGCATCAGCAAAAAAACACGAGAATATGCATTGTGAAAGCACATGTATATAAAACGTGTCTTTGTTCAAGAAGACAAGCACTGTATGAAAAGGCACAGCAGATTAGGAATATAGACATGGTTGGATAAGCTAGCTAATTAATTACTTTGCAAAGATCAAGTCAACAAACACTAATGTTTGAAAGTTATTCAGTCTCAGAGGGCCTTTGCTCAAAACTTGCATTAACCACAGGTCTCCTGCAGCACAACCATTCGAAACAATCTCCCCATCACAAGTGCCTTGGCATACACTTTCACGAAATGCTCTGCTTTCAACATCAGGAGGGTAGACGACACTGTTTCTGATGTTTGCGGCAGTGAAGAAACTATAGAAGATGTTTTTAGCAGCTGCCCTTACTACAGGCAGCCACTTGCAACTGCCCTCAGCCATATCATACTTTTTCTTTATTTCTTAAGCTTAATTGTAGAGCAGAAAAAAGACAAGGACACCAGAAAGAAACACACCAGAAAGAGGGGCTTTAGTGTCCACATCCCTTGCTACGCTACAATGAAGCTTAAGAAATTACCCACTACCAACAAGACCACGTTTCAACCCTTATCTCATACAGCAGGTGGCTGTCGGAGCAGACAAAATGGAATGTTTACTTAAATAGTCATAAGACCAGAAGTTGGTCAAGGTACTATTGAAGCTTTTGTCTGGCACTGGTGTATTAGGAAAAATCTTTTCTCACATTACTCACCTCTTCTACTTTTTCGAACGTGAACTTTTCTTCACCACTTTCCTTTCCTCTGCCTTCCCTTAATATATTGTCTAACCAGGAGCTTCCTGTCTGGTTAACCTTCCTACTTTGCCCATTTGTCTCTCTACTGTCCCTCATATTTGAAAATAAATTGTGCATACATAAGCACACAATTTATAAACAGCAGATTCTCAAATTGAGTAAGAATCAAAGAACGAAAGCTATTTGGTTCCTATGCAAAATTTTAAACTGTCAGTATAATATATGCGAATTCTTTTGACTCACTTCACGCGGGTTAGCGGGTCCCCCAGCGTCTCCGGCAGGTGGTCCATGTCTGGGTAGAAGGATGCTGGCGGGGAGATGATCTCCAAAAGACCACTCTCAACATGTTCACTTAGCCTGTTCACATGATGCACCAGGGACAGGCAAGAAATTAGTCATTCATTACCGAGTCTTTTTTCGATGAATAACTCTGACCCCTTGCGCAGGTACCTGAACCCCACACTTGTTATTTCAGCTTTTGAATAAATAGTTATTATAAGTATTGATGCATATGTTGCATGCTTTTTTTAATTGAGTTGTGCTTGTAGAAAGCCTTGGCATATTTTTAAGATCTAGTTCTTATTTATTTTTATTCTTTTTGTGATTCACCAGAGTTCCTCTAGAAAACTGCCTATATATAAGGCATTACTTGATTTTCTGCAGAAAATATCGTGTTTTAGAACAATGAAATCTCCTCCCTCATCAGCCGCATTAAAGCTTGGGCCTGTTAATGCAACATTTAGAAGAAACTATTGCATAATCGTATGTCGACAATAAAAAATAAGAACGCAGGCATGCTTCTTGGTGGACTAGTTGGTAAAACACGTTATGTCAATTTAAGTGCGCTTGGTACAAAACACCGAAGTAGAAACTGCGTTCATCCTGTCTGCTTCTGCTTTGATGTCTCGTTAGAAGTTCAATTGAGATTTACATCAACAACAATGCAGTGTTACTCTCTTTGCCAACATAATAGGGGCTGTGGTGCTATCTTTCCTTATCTACATCATGATTGTGTGCTTGTTTCTTTCATCCACAAGCCCAAGTTTGAAATATACCTGTTCATTCTTTTTTGTTTGTTTGTTTACTGGCGTGTTACTGAAGCTTAAGTGTCATTAAATATTAGCTCTTAAATTCCTACCTATCTTGTTAGCTTATAAACAATACGTTATGCACCTCCTTCCAGAGGAACCAGTTAAAGAAGACAGAAGCTAATTCTCAGAAGAAAGCTGCAGTTAAATTTTCTTCCACACCAGCTGAAGGACCAAACTAGCAGCAGCAACCACGACTGCATGCTTGCAGAAAATTCAACATCACAGAAGCAAAGAAGGCTGCAAAGAAACAATGGTGTGGAGCTGCTTATCCCACTACGTACTACAGCATGCACACAACAAAACTTTTCTCATTGTGAAATTATTCAAGCTAACCACACAATGCGGCAGTGGATGTATTCTTTTTTTTGAATGTTTTCTATGCATATCTGCCTGCTTAGATTTTTCCGCTTTCTTCCAGGACATTTCCAAGGGGCAATGCCAGTGATGGCTTACAAAGTTGAAAAAGTGCTCGTAAATACTTACTCTTGTTTGATTTCTTTGGATTGCTCCATGACATAGCTCAAGTCAGTCTGAAGAAAAGTAGACAAGACAGAGGGGCAACAAATTAATAAATTAGCATTTGCATTTTCGTCAGATCACCTCATGCACACGCACAACTCTTTCTATGTATGTATGAAGGATGGGATTATAAAGAAGTATTCAGTCAGTGCATTGTCATTCACTAAAAATTTCTGTCTACATCTTTTTCATACATCTTTTTCGTTGATGTTGACTATTAGGCCAACCGTTGGCATGTTTACAAAAACAACTGATATGCCTTAGCAGATTTCAAATGAAACTCCAACTTTTGTAGCTTGCAAAAAGAGCTGCACTGACCGTATTCTCACTATTCCGATGTGGCCGGTGGCCGCACTGCTCATCGCCTCATCTGGCATGACATCAGAGGAGAAGCCAGCCAGCCTTCCAATTGAAAGTTTGTGTGTGTGCGTGTGTGTGTGTGAGTGTGAGTGTGTGCGCGTGCATGTGTGTGTGTATGCGTGCATGCATGTTCTACCCGGTGAAATCGCGTTCAGGTACGTTTCCAGTTGAAAATCAGCGATCTGGGTGTATATGTGTGCATGTGCACACACACACACATACTGTTCAAATTTAACAAAGGAGGAGCCGATATGGCATTATATATAGAAGGGGCCGCTTGGAGGGATTCATTAGCCAGTATAAAAAGCAAGTCAGAGAGACCGAAAGAAGCCAGGCTTCGTTGCCGGCATTTAACCAACAAAAGGCAGTGAGCAGAAAAGACGGAGGAAGAACGAGCTACTTGTCTCAAAAAGCAAAACTGCACAGAGAATCCAGCTAAACAATAAGGTTAATTGTACCTCTTGGGACACACACCCAGGCATATCTCAGTTAAGCCACAGCCAATTTTTTTGTGTGTGCATGTACTCGTGCTCATTTCATTCTTTTAACGGCCATGCAATGTAGGTGCTTAAAAACATTGCGAATGGAATACTAATTAGACCTCAGAGATAAAACAACCAAATGTGATGATTTTTATTCAAACAGAGAACTCACAACGAGGTCGCAATGAAAAATGGCTGTACGGCAAGTCTGGCAAAGGCGGCACACGTTCTCGCGCAATCAGAGCGCGAAATTTTTCATTCTCTTCCGAAGGTGCATACACATTGGTGCTTATGCTCCACTACACAAATGCCTAAACAGATAACAAGAAACGGTGCTTCTACATTTCACTCATCAGTGGTAGTCAGTTGATGCAGATTGAACCCTCTTTCTCTTCATTCACAAACACTTGAAAACAAGACTTAAGTTCAAGGTATCCACATGATATAAACTAAACACAAGTGCTATGCTGCAGCCTG
Source organism: Rhipicephalus microplus (assembly GCF_043290135.1). NCBI lineage: Eukaryota > Metazoa > Arthropoda > Arachnida > Ixodida > Ixodidae > Rhipicephalus > Rhipicephalus microplus. Next base: position 282,966,308 of record NC_134701.1, read on the forward strand.
AAACTAATACTACAAAAAAGAATTTATCTTAAAAAATGAGCTGAACCTCATTAAAACAATACCAAGTTAACACCAAAAAAATTCACATTGTATTTTCAATATTCCACGCATATGCTTAGCTACTTGAGAGGAAAATATCATGATCATGTTTATGTGGAAGGGGTGCAAGCGCATTGTCAAGGGAGCTAGTTTGCCATTCTACTAAAGTGGGAGGGGTGGGTGATGATCACACACCTGCCCCATCTACCACCCCCATGCTGTCCAAAGAAGGGCGAGTCATTCAGTGACTTCATGTGCTTACATATAAAAAAAAAACAAATTACATATGCATGCTTCACACCATGCAAATGCATGGAACATCAGCCTGCCAACATTAGCTGAACGAAGACAACCACCAGGCAAAAACGAAATCTTACATTAAATACATAGAGATGAAAGTGTTTAAACTGAGTGCTTTGCCACCCATCAGCCCATTTTCACAAAAGCCACTGTGCTTCAAAGTCTGCAACGACATACATGAACTCTATGTTTGCAGCACTGAGTGCATGAATCATATCAGTAAATTGAATAAATAAATCAATAAATAAATAAATTCAATAGCATCCTAATATGACAGTTGAAATTAAGGCTTTTTGAACACATTGGTGCCTATGCAAATATTGAATAGCCTAACAGCAAAAAACTTAACAGTTCTTCTAAATCTGTCGGCAAGTGCAATATGTTTGCACATATTAAAAGAGGTGTAATGTAAAAGCACTCATGCAATTATATTTCAATGTGCATAGAATAAACGTGCAGGACTGGAAACGATGTACGCACGAAGTTGCTACAAGACAGTATGTGGCATTCATGTACCATACCTTGGGTGTTGAGCATGTGCTAAGGAAACTTCATTTCACTATCACGTTGGATCTTGCATATTTAATATCGTTAGTGTCCTCAGCTTTATCATCTATACACTTTTTGACACATTCAACAACTAGCCGATTGCAGCAGGTGGAAAAAAACGCACCTCTGCGACGAACACCACGATAAGCGATATACGTCTCTCCTCGGGACTCATGTTGTTGATCAGGTTTTGTAGCGTAGACATCAGGTAGCTTTGAACCTCCCGCTTTACAGTGGGCACGCCAAGCACCATGGTCGCTGCAAAGACACAGGATTGCAACATTGAGTACAATGCACTGCTCAGTAAACATCGACAAAATATAATTAGAGAGATAAAAATAAAATTAAAATTAGCGTGAAGCCATGATGCCACGTAGTGGCGGCGCCAGTGAGGGGTATAGGGAGGGCCTGCAGCAGCTCCCTGAAAGTGTTTGCCTGCCCCTCCTTTCCTTCAGAATGGCTGACAATTGGGCATGTTAGTACATGATCCAAAGTCTTAAATTGCACAAAGAATGCAGGGACTAAAGGAAGAGACAAAGACAATGTGTGCTCAAGGATACAAACTTTCTTTGGTACTAGTTTGTGCTCTGTTTTCCGCTGTCTCTTTATAGAGTCCTAGCCTTGTTTCTTCAACTTCACACTTTGCATCCTTTACACCCTCCCCTCAGAGCAGATTTGGCCAAAACGGGATTCGTAAGTTCTTCACCTCCCTGTAATGTTGAAGGAACTCCCTTGTCCATCATAACCCCCCCCCCCCCATCTCATTGCATAAAAAATCCTGGTACTGACCCTGATGCCTTGTGGCCGTGCTTAGTACTGTGAAGTCTAATAACATTTGAAAACTCATTGTAGAAAGGCAGCCAGATCAGTTGCGATCACTTCGAATAAGTGATGCTCCACTCCATTGTAAAGGTCTATATATACATACAAACTGTAAAAGCACCAGTGGGGAGGGGTCGAAGCACACCCTTCCAACTCATCTGGCTACATTACGGTCTCTACCGCCATTTCCATCTCTCTTTCCTTCTTTTTCTTTGTTACGCACCATTTTTTTTCGTGTTTCCTGGTTCGAAAAGTATTTGGCCTTATGACTATGACTAGAAAATAAGCTGCACTTCACTGGTGCAAGACATATGCACACATGGGGTACAACTAATTTGGTTCGAAAAAACCAGAATACAATTCAGAGAAATTTATGACGTCAGTCATGGTACTTGAACTGACACTAGAAGTTGCCAGCTTACAAATTGTTACATATAGAAGAATTTCTAACAGACTTTTTGAGCTGGGTCATAACAAAGCAAGCGTACTTTGCATAATCACTTTATGCATAGCGCAGGTCATGTGTGGAATGTGTAGTATTATAATAGTCCAGTTTAAAGCAAAAAACAAGTGCCGCCATATCCACGAAGTGAATGATGATGAGTGGGCGAAGCTCCGGAGGTAAACCTGGTAAACCATGAATCCTCTGTACATTTTGCCCACTCGATTTTATTACATCGCTCCCCCTAGCGTACGTCGCCGCACTAAATCGAACGATTGCCTTCAACCAATGACACGTGCCATATGTGACATCATTCCTATTTTATAAGATCTCGCGTCTTTCATCAACTACAAGTACCGCTTTCTAGTTTATAACATCTTGCATCTTTTCATCATCAGCTACAAGTACCACCATCTAGTAAACACTACAAGAACTAAACGAGAGGTGGCTACATACAGGAGACGGTACCGCCATCTAGTGAACACTGCAAGAACTAAACTAGAGGTGGCTACATACAGGGGACGGTACCGCCATCTAGTGAACACTGCAAGAACTAAACTAGAGGTGGCTACATACAGGGGACGGTACCGCCATCTAGTGAACACTGCAAGAACTAAACTAGAGGTGGCTACATACAGGGGACGCACAGCCCACGCCCTAAGGAGCTTCGCCCCTAAAAAAAAAAGAGAGACACTGTAAGCTGATCACCATGGCAGGGTGTGCAATTGAATCCGTGCTCAAACCAGGCAAGAGATTTCACACGACAGAACTACACTTCGCAACTAAAAACAAACATGCAGGGGAGTAAAAAAATTTGGGGGGGGGGGGGGTTTAAATTGCGATACTGCGCCCTGTATGCCATGGCGAAAAAAAAATTCAGGCGGAAGGGAGGGGGATGGGTGGAGCACGGGCCTAGTGTGGTACCCTCTGGCTACGCCACTACCACCACGCATACCGTCATGTTAGCAGCTCGCTTGCATCACGAACCTGTGCCTGTGTGACATCACGAACATTGGCGTGCGCAATGTTCTGCATTAAATTTGGGGGGGAGCGGGACCGTCGGGGAACGACGTGGGTGAAGTTTCACAGCGGCATCACCCTCCCCCCTCTCTCTCTCCTTGCCTCCGCAACTCCCTCGTACAGAAGCCCCTTCGATCCCAGGCACTGCGCCGTGCTCCCGACCGGGCTGCAGAAATTAGGTGCCTTTCTCCTCTTCTAGCCACTACCACCACCACCGATCCGAATCACAGAGCCACGGCCACTCTGAAGGCGCGCGCTCGTTCCTGCACCTCTAGACCGGCCGTGGCAGTGCAAAGACGAGAGCTTTAGTGATGGGGCCCCAAGCGGCTTGCGTACGCCTCCAAGAGAGGTTTATTCATTTTTTTATTTCCAGGTACTGTCGGCCGATTGGGCCGTTACAGGGGTGGGGTAGAAAACTGACGTAACAACCGTCATGTCATGCGTAAAAAGAAATGCATAGCCGATACAAAAGGAATACATCACTATACTACGTTCTACGACTTACATGCTACATCACATACATCACAAAATACACTTCCCAAGATTACATCCTTCAACGTACATGAGACAAGTTACAGCAAATAGATTCATAGTCAAAAGATGACAGGCACACACACCAAAAACAGCAATCACCGTTTACGAAGATTCACTTAGAAAATAATTTCGTAACATTGTTTTCAAAATGTTCTGCAGTTTGAGAATAACGTATAGCATCGGGTAATATATTCCAGTCTTTTATTGTTCTAGGGAAAAAAAGAGTATGCATATGTGTTCACACGACATTGAGGAACTAGATATTTTCTGGGGTGGTCACTTCGTAGGTTCCGCACTTGACGGGGAATCAGGTACTGCTCTGCATCAAAGTTAAATGTATTTTGGGAAAGCAGATTAACGCAAGAGGAATGTTTTCGAAGCGCGCTTTCGACTACACACCTCCGCTTCGTCCCCTGGAGATCTTGACGGCGGGTCTGATGGCGTCCGGACCCGCGGTTAGGTGCGGCAAGAAGTTGTAGATGGCCGGCAGCTGCAGGTCGAGGGGCGTGCCGTCGCCTAGGCTACCGTTTCGGGGCACCAGGTGCTGCTGCAGCGCCAGAACGTCCTCCCAGCGCTGGTGGTTCAGCATCTCGGCGTGCCGCAGTCGCTCCTGCAGCTCGGCGACGCGCTGCACCAGTGCCGACTCCTCGGACATGTCTGCGCAAACAAAACGGTCCTGTCAGCTTTTTGATGCACAGAGAACTACAGGAACTTGCTGGGGTAGTTAATTGGTAGTTCAATTTATGGTTAAAGTTGTATCACGGCCGTCCACTGGTTAGCTTGCGATTTTCAACTCTAAGTGACGGCAGAATTGTTTATGAAAAACCGCATTTCGTGCCTTTCAAGAGTGTGTTAAGCCTGGCAACAGTTATTTCAAAATTCCGCATCGCAAGAAGAATGCGCCAGCAGCGGCGATGCTCCAAGAAAAAGAGGTGCTTCTTGGAGCACTGCATAAAGCAGTGACGTCGTATAACGTGCGCCTGACAGCGACTCGGACGTTGTTTTATATTGCTTGAGGTGACGACAAAGCTTTGTGTGACCCGGCCAATGTGCATATATATGTTTTGAAATCTACCACATAAAGAGCGACTATATATATATGTAAAAAAAGTTTTGTTACGACGAAGCAACGTCTGTGCAATTTCCAGTATGTTACCGTTTATTGCATCAAATAAATAATCCGACTTGCTGTACGTTCTCACACCACGGCATGCATACAGGTAAAGCCACCTGGAACTTTTAAAATTTCTGTCATAATTGTACACCGAAATCAGTGATGTATTATCGGAATTGCATGAAGAAATTATCCCCGCTTAAAGAAAGAAATTGGCGACTTTGGTATGTTCCCAGGACGTTATATGGGAGGTTTAAGGTTTAATTTTATAACAAATGCACTGCATACGCATACGTGCAATGCATGTACTACACATGATGGACTTCTCTCAAGCTACACAACATCCCATAAAAAAATACGCAGAAACATAGGTAAGTTGTTCTTACGTACGGTTGGCTACGATTCGTTGGAGAACGGGAACACGGAGAAAAAGAAAGGTGACCACAAGCTCGCTTATTTCAGCACAAAACAATATTATTCATTCCGATGTTATGTGGGGCAGCCTACAACTCCATAAATTGGAGTCTAGCGATACAAGCAATCAACATGCCCAACAATTGGTGCATTTAGTACAATTTTTCTCCTGCTTTCTTTAGATACATTAGTTGAAGTTGAATGGGTCAGCCAGTGCACACGTTTCACACAGCGCAAGGGAACTAAGACTAAAATACCGGCGGTTCCCCAAATCAGCGCAGAGGTCCGCGATCGACATAAGATGCGAGACATTTGTGTGCGACGATCTCATCGACCGACCTAACCCGCACTGCTCCGGCGCTCGTGACAACCGTGTCGTTAAGATGGGGGACGTATAATTAACGAGCGGGCCGTCAGCGGCTACGCCTGAAGCGGCTGGCTGTATATACTGTATACCATCGACCGCGTAGTTATCCAGAAAGGTTGAAAAAGTTGAAAAAGGAAGAGCACAAGGTAAACGAGAGAAATAAAAAAAAAGAAGATACAAATGTAAGCGCCAAAAACTTCGCACACGGTAAATGAGACGCAAGCACGCACGCACGCGAGCGCAACAGCGGAATATTTGCGTTGCGGTCTGCGATCAATCCGAGTAAATGATGAGAACGAAAAAACAGCAGGGCAAAAAAAAATCAAACAGACGCGAATAAACGAATCGCAGAGAAGAACGAAAAGGCCGCGGCGGTGCGCAACGACCCGCGAGGGCTGCCCTTCACGCCTGGCTCACTGCAGGCGCACAATATACACGGAGCAGCACTCGGCCCAATAAATGCGATTGAAGCGCGGCTCTTCCACTGCAGGCTCGCACGAAAGAGCTGCGGAGCACGTCCGCCGTTATCGCGCCTTGCACCGACTGCAAGATGAGCGGCCGATGTCGGCTACGAAGCGGCAGTGCACCGATACGCACGAGCCCATAAGTGCCAGCTATTTTAGGCCGCAAATGAATGGCTAGGACTGCGTGCTGTCCGCACCGGCACTACCAAGATATATGAGGGTCGCAAGGAACAACGCCGCCGATTCGTCAAAAGGCGCGTCGGCGTCACGTTAGTTGTGCGACAAAAACGACAGGAAATCCGGTGCGCTATCTCGTGACGGTTCGAAAAGCGAAGCGGTTCGTTGTAATAATAGTTAGAGGTTCGTTCAGCAACTACATGCGGACGCATTTAGCAATGCATCAAATTATTCTGGGTTCCAGAGCTTCGACTTGCCGATTAAGGAGCCGTTGAGCTATCGAGGAAATCTTAGTCACCTCAAGTGACATGCGGTAGCGATTTAGGAACAAAAACAAAGAAACAAAAAAGACCAGCAGACATTTTCATTCAATTGATAAGTATTCTTCCAGATAACCGGCGTGGATTTCTTCTGCTGCTTCGCAATTGAACTGAATGCTTATTCCGCTACCTACGCCACCACATTATTAACGACGGTATTCACAAATATACTCTATCCTAGCTTATCCTTTTATTTGCTTATCGTTTTCGTATCCTTAATGTACCTTGTTCACAAATATAAAGGCAACAATAACAAACAAACCAGAAAAGTTATGTTTTACCTTTTTTTCTGTTTTTATGCCCTCAAGGCGAACGACAAGGAAACTGAGATTGATTGATTGATATGTGGGGTTTAACGTCCCAAAACCACCATATGATTATGAGAGACGCCGTAGTGGAGGGCTCCGGAAATTTCGACCACCTGGGGTTCTTTAACGTGCACCCAACTCTGAGCACACAAGGAAAGTGAGAGTTAAGGGGTAAGGTTGGTTTGTGAATACGGGCCTCAATCTATGCAAAGTTGTGTTGTGCACAAAACCAAGGACGAGCGGGAGTAACAACAATATGAAACACAAGCAGTCCCAACCAAGCCATCGCACAACGCGATCGAAAGAACGGCCGCAGAAAAGGTTGTGCCGACTGAGGTTTTGGAAACGTCGTCTCCATGGAAAAGTTGAGTGTGTATCTGTTGTTTTGTGTTGTAGCCAGAAATAGCAGCGACAACGATGTGTAGTGCACGTATTGTGTAAGCAGCCCCCGATGTATTTGCGCGTTACGTGTCTCGGAAGCCGATGGCGTGGCATCGGAGCGTAGCTACGTGTACTATACGTCTCGACTTCTCATTCGCCAACAAGCGCATGACGACTTTTGCTGACGTTGCGACACTTATGGCCGCGGTTTCATATAGAGCTTCATTTTATTTCCCAACGAAAGAGAATATAGAACCGCGGTTTGAGAGAACTTGAAATTAGGTGAGATGGTGCAAAGCTATCGGGAATTTCAAGTGCAGAGAGAGAGAGAATTAATTTTTATTTGAGCAAACGCATTGTGCGTCCAAAGTGGACGGCCTCCTTATTCCAGGTAGCCGCGGGTCTTCGCCATCTCCCGCGCCCGTTGAACCATGCTGCGCTGATTCTTGAGACTCGAGTTTGATAATGCAAAAAAAAAAGAAAAAGAGAAACATTCCCAAGAACACTGCTGTTCTTGTGAATGTCTTGTTTTTGAGCTCACGAGAGAAGGGATAGTTGAGAAGGAACAGCAGAGATGTTAACCAGTCCAGGAAAGCCGGTTCGCTACCCTACACGTGGGGACGGGGAAGGGGAGATTAAAAGAGGGAGATCGAAAGAGTGGGAAGAGAGAGAGAGAAAGATAGGACATAACAGCACACCCACAAAAATGCAGTCTGTTACGTGTCCATCGCGCTCGCGCGATACGAGACATCGTTCTCACAGCCGCTTGTCCAAGTTAGTTTTTTTTTTTTTTTTGAAGAGAGAGAGAGAGAGATAGAAAAACTTTATTTGCGCATAACGCGGAGCATTCCAAATGGTCGGGCCCCTATTCCAGGGCTCCGCTGGCACTAGCCATCATCTCTACCCGTTGGACCAGCCAGCGCTGATCAACAATAACCGAGCTGGACAGCAGTGTCTCCCATTGTTCCTCTGTGTTGTTCATGTTGTGGTGTTGGAAACTTCAGGAGTTCCTTGGTCACTTTCAGCTGCGATGAGCCGTCCGGGAGTCTGGTTGTTCCAGAAATATGTTTCTTATTCCGCTCAGACGTTCCCGAAATTTCGCAACGACAGCGCATGTTCAACGAAATAGAAATTGAAGGCACGATAAGTTTATGCTAGTTTTAACTAAGCTATTTCGTGTTGTAATTTATTCTTTTGGCGCTACATGAGCCAGTAACCACATCGAACTGAATACTGCGAAAGAAGGTTCATCATCATCCTCATCAGCATCATCAGCAGCAGCAGCCTGACTACGTCCACTGCAGGACAAAGGCCTCTCCCATGTTCCGCCAGTCAACTCGGTCCTGTGCTTGCTGCTGCCATTTTATACCCGCAAACTTCTTAATCTCATCTGCCCACCTAACCTTTTGTACCCACCTAACCCACTTGCCTTCTCTGGGAATCCAGTTAGTTAGAAAGAAGGTTAGCAATTGATAACTCTATATTCAGCAAAATCCTGCTACCCACTGATTCCTTGTTTATTACGCAGTTCTCCTGCAACAGTAAAAGTTATGTTATTGTAGATTGTTTGGTTACATAAATGCCTGCATTCATTCTTAGGAACTGAATTATTATTATTATTATTATTATTATTATTATTATTATTATTATTATTATTATTATTATTATTATTATTATTATTATTATTATTATTATTATTATTATTATTATTATTATTATACACTGCTCACTGGTGTGTGAAGGTCCCATTGCTTACAACGATAGCGATTCCCTAAGGGACTGGGCATAGTATCGCGATGATCTGCCTTCCTCTACTTCATTTCTTTTCCTTCGAACGCACCGCTCAAAACCCACCAAAGTCGTACGAATGAAAAAAAGCCAATCTACACAGTTTCTTTGCACAGACCCGTATTAATCGGGACAGCCACAACATGTCGGATGAACCTTGACGATGTGTGGTGATCTGCAATGAATCGATCTGAAGTTTCGCCAGAGATAGCAACAAGCCAGTCCAGCCAATCTGTGTAAGAAAAAAAGAAGAGCAAACACACGATTCAATATTACGCGGAATTTAGGCCGACGGCTGCAAAAAGATGTCGTTTTTTTTTTCATAGACTGTTGGTTGTCCAACTGATGTCCCACTACACAGATACTGCTGTAAGGTGTGTTTGTCCACCTCGCTAAACAAGCATTAGTGCCGTACGTGTCTTCAATCATATTCCTTAGCATTAAACCTCGTCAGAACGAAGTTTACGCGTAGGCTATCAGTGGGGTCGTGACACTATTCAGGAACGGCTATTTGAAATTAATGTTTGCTCTTCTGTCCAAACAATTCATTGACTCACCCGCCACGGTGATCTAGAGGCTATATCGTGCTGGACTACTGGTCCGCCGGTCACGGCATCGAATCCCGGCTGCGGCTGCCGCACTTTCGACAGGGGCTAAAATGCTCGAGGTCCGACTATTTACTCTTGAAGGGCACATTAGAGAACCCAGATGGTCGAAATTTCCGGATCCCTACACTATACGGCGTCCTTCATAATCATATGGCAGTTTTGGGACGTTAAACCCCAACTATTATCATTCATTCATTCATTCATTCATTCATTCATTCATTCATTCATTCATTCATTCATTCATTCATTGGTGATTGATTGATTAATATGTGGAGTTTAACGTCCCAAAACCACCATATGATTATGAGACACGCCGTAGTGGAGGGCTACGGAGATTTCGACCACCTGGGGTCCTTTAACGTGACACAAATCTGAGCACATGGGCCTACAACATTTCCGCCTCCATCAGAAATGCAGCCGCCGCAGCCGGGATTCGATCCCACGACCTGCGGGTCAGCAGCCGAGTACCTTAGCCCCTAGACCACCGCGGCGGGGCCATTCATTCATTCATTCATTCATTCATTCATTCATTCATTCATTCATTCATTCATTCATTCAGTTGCTAGTCATTCCAGGGTGCGCTGAAAGAGAATGGCTTGTATGGAAAACAAAGGTTGCCCCAGCCCACACGCTACCATTTCATCAAGGCATACAGGGCGCCTGGTTGCAGATGCCCGCAATGCATCCGCTTATAGATTACATCCGGCGCCGGTGCGGATGCGATTTGGGAGCGCGGTTATGGCTAAACTAGGCCGACGCCAACAACACTGCCGAGACAGAAGCTCAAGCCGTTGGAAACGAAAGCCACCGTGTTGGCACTTATGACGTTTGCGTGGCTGTTTTAGACGGTCTCTTTTTTTCTTTTCAAGCGTATATCCACGCTTCATTCAGTTTTTCAATGTCAAGCTATCCGCGGCTATTACAGCATAGCACATAAACATACAGCGCATCCACCAAAAATAGCGAAGACGAAGTACACTCACACTACATTGAGAGGACGCCACCAAAAAATATATCTCGCATGTGAATAAACATAAACCATAATTTAACAAAGGCGGTTGACATGAGACAATATGTCACATATAGCACGGAGACGCAGCTTTTTAAAAACGAAGGATTACAGTACGCACGTCGCATCTCAGTCTCATTAGTGCAGATTGACTAAAACATACACCAAAATATAAATAAAGCGCTAATAAAACTCCGAACACAATTTAGATGAGAACCAACGAAGAAATAGGGAACAGCTAACGACTCCGATCGCCAACGTCATTTCGCGTGTCTGCTCGTAACAGGCGCCTTTAAATCTGGCTTTTCCACATGGTAAGGCTTTGTGTGGAGAAGCCCACTTCTGCAGTTATGTTCCTATTTCGGGTTATAGTGCTGGTAGCTACGTTATTTATTTCATGTTATAGTTTATAAGAAGACAAAAAGGTTGCGATACCAACGGTAATTGCCGTCTTCCGAAAATGCGTCTACTTTTTATAGGCAAACCACTTCGCCGTGAAAGAGCGCTTTAGTGGGCGCCATACCAGCGCTGTACCGTTAACACTCTAAAATAAATAATAAACAATTCACAGGGTCCCTTGTGCATTCACCTAGGCCGACTAGAAGGCAGAACACAGAGCTTATTTCTCTTCTCAGCTGATATGTAGAAGGCAGCAGGGAACGCGAGCCGCGGCTTGACAAGCACAGCCTTCATTTTGTTCTGAGGTAGCACGCCCTCCAGTTCCTTTCGCCGCCCAAAGGAGGGCGCTACAGCAGCATCACGTGGCGTTACGTCACATGACGTTTTATTGAAATTTGTGACGTCGTGATTATATTTTTCATCACTCACCCCAACGACGCGGAATGGTCGGTGCCGACTATGTATGAAGGATTTCGCCTTAATACGTAGTCTGGTACATCTTTAGAAAATTTCAGCGCTGATGAAGGATTTTACAAACACTACGTGCGCTATATTTTACTTACGGTTCACAAGAGCCGCTGGCGTCAAACGCACACACCTTCCTTCTAAATCTTTAAAAATATAGGATGTTTTTAAGATTTCCTAGATCGTACGGGTGCACACCCATTGCTCCTAGTCACCGAATTGTACCCCAGTACACTCACCTAGACACTTACTGAAGTACCTTTATACTGTGCGTACTCTACGACGCCATTGTGGTCTACAATATATGATCCGTTGATTGATATGTGGGGTTTAACGTCCCAAAACCACCATATGATTATGAGAGACGCCGTAGTGGAGGGCGCGATAAATTTTGACCTCCTGGGATTCTTTTTGCCCGCATCAAACATGCAGCCACCGAAACCGGGATTCGATCTCACGACCTGCGTGCGGGTCAGCATCCGAGTACCTTCGCCACTAGACCACTGCGGCGGGTCAATATATGATCGGTTAAGCCCTAGTTTCGTCTCCTAAATGCGAAAATGCTGTAGGCCCGTGTGCTCAGATTTGGTGCACGTTAAAGAACCCCAAGTGGTCGAAATTTTCGGAGCTTTCCACTACAGTGTCTCTCATAATCATACGGTGGTTTTGAGACGTTAAAACCAAAATATCAATCTAGTTTCATCTCCTGTACGTACTCAGTAAGTTTCTATACTCTACGGGGATTTAGTCTCTATAGGCATGATTCTGATAACTGCGCTCGCTGCAACCAGAGTTTGACTCGTTTAGCCTGCAAACCTGCGCCGCGACTAATAAAACGTACAGCCATACGAGTAGCGACGATGTTGAGTCACAGCGCGGATAATAAGCCTTTCAACCACTACTGGTTGAAGGGACTGTTGTTGTCATCGCATATATATATATATATATATATATATATATATATATATATATATATATATATATATATATATATATATATATATATATATATATATATATATATATATATATATACTCGAGTCAAGCAAAGCATCAAGTCCAGCGAAAGCCAATTAAAGACGCCCTTGACTGAGTTCCGAACACGAGCTCCGCCGTTTTTACTCAAAGCTCCATGCGCGCCGCTATAATCCTGTCTGGCCTGTTGTTAGCGCACGTGACCTAAAAAGTGCAGACTCGCTCGCTGAATTTCGTGCCGCCCGGTTGTGCCCCCGCGAGATTCAGACGACAGCGCAGCTCTGGCCGACCGGCTCGCCCTCTGCCATCTCCTGACGCCGTGAAGCTCTCGCTGAATAGTACGCTGTCCTCGGACTCCTTCGACCGTGTCCTCATCTTTCTATATCCTATCTTTACTTCTGTATGTGGGTGTTCTCACCTCTATCCCTATCCCTTCCTTCTTATCCCCTCCTTATCCCCTTGCCTCGTGAGTCACTGTTGAGGTGTCGCACTCAGTTGCAGACAGTTACGGGGCTCACTTTTATTTTATTTTCTTCCATTTAAGAATCACTCTTCCCCCAAAAAGTGCACTGCCGAGACTGTGACGTCGGATTTTGTACTCTCGTGCAACAGCTCAGAAAGGAAGAAATCCTCCTCTATGTAAAAAAGGTTCATATACACCGCCCGCGTTCGTAGGAGAGGAGTACTGGGGAGAGGTCCGTAGCCCAACTGCGCATGATCAGCTTGCTAACGCCCAGTGGTGTCTTAACCTTCAATAGCTCCTGAAGCGACAGTTCTTTCGGGTGTCTTCTGGGCCGGCACGAGACGCGAGCATGCGCAGTGGTGGGTGTGGACGGCACCGCCGACGCCGAAGCGCGACATCGTGCGACTAAGAAATGCTCCGTATTTCAAACGACACAACGTTAAGTATACCGCCAGGAGGAGTCGTTGACATCCTTTCAGCCACTGCGCGGTTTTAGAGAGGCAGAGAGTAAAGTTTACGGCCAGAACACGGTAGCCGCAGGCTAAGCATATAGCCTAGAAGTCGTTTGCCGGCTGGAGAAGCGATCAGCTCTTCGTCGACGGTCGTTGATGCCGATTCCGCGCGGAGGAAGAGTACGAAGGCGGGTAGCGCAGCCGACTATAAAGAAGAGAGTGCGAGGCTTCCATTGTCGGGTCGGCAACGCCGGGCGGCCTATTTTCGGGGAGGAGCGGCGAAGTCGACCAAAGAAAAAAGGGCCCCGTCGGCGGACAGCTGTAAGCGCGCTGCACTGTACAAGTAAGTGTACGCTCTTGGAACCAGGGGGCGCAGGATGCCGCGGTCGTCTGCGTGTATGTTTTACAGCAGCCGATCCGACGGCGCCTGCAGCGAGACACAGTTCACGAGAGTCCGGCGTGTGTACAGCTCCCTGCATGCGCGCACGATGAAACGGTTTCACGGCCATCATTAGCACAGTGGTCGTCGTCTACGGGAATGTGCGGAGAAGTGCTACAGATGCGAGACTGGAAGAGAGAAATGGGCTCACTTTTTCCATGTCTGTCTGTGTACTGAGAACCACAGGAAACGACGGTGAACATGCTTCGTCGGTGTGTAGGCACACTGGAGAAAACGAAGATCAATAAATGGAAAAAGGGGGATTTCCGTTCCGTGCGTTTGTACGCATCCTTTTGCTTGTTTTTTTTTTTTTTTTTTTGAAACGGAGATAAGTCTACGAACTGGACTTGTTAAACAAGGCAAGACACCACGCCACTGGTGTCTACCTCGTGCATACAATATTTAGTACCAGTAACTAAGTACAAGATGTTGCCGTTCCGCTATAGCTATGCTGCAATATGAAGTGTGCCAGCTTGGGATAGTTGGTATGGCACGACGATAGTTAAAGAACAAAACGACGACACACACGAGACAAGAAGGACGTGTCTTTCGTCTCCTTCTTGTCTCTGTGTCGTCGTTTTGTTCTCGCGCTATAACTATCGTCGTGCAATATGAATTCCCAGATGCAAAGCGGAAATATTATTGCGCGGAGAATAAAGAGAATTGAACTCGGTTTTCTGCATGGGTACGCCTCGCATGACATCCACCGTGTTTTGTCACCACTTCCTGTCTTCCGTACCACCCGCCGTCGTATAGGTTGGCGACTTCAGCTTCGCGTTGTAAGATTCGACCCTCAGAGACGGCGCGGCCGCATTTCGATGACGGCGAAACGCAAGAAGGCTTCGTGCGCTTACAATTTTTGCGCGTTGAATAGCCCCAGATGATCGGAGTTAATTAAAGAAGAGCCCCACGTCCAGTGCATGTTTCCAGGGTGCTAGCCGGTATAAAAACATAGTACTGAGTTTTCGATTTATTCACCCGAACGAGAATCCGGTGAAACGATTTGTAACAGCACGATTAATATTCGATTCGTGGGGAGAGAGGCGGTTACGTAGAAAACCGGGAAAAAATTCGGGAGTCCCTCCTTTATCGGGAAAGTGGGGGAAAGCGAGATTCGACGTGCGAAAGCCTCACGTGTGCGTTGTGGAAACGACGTGTTGCACTTGAAATCTGCCTTGTTACTTGAAGCAACGCGCGTGAATTGCGTAATTAGAGTGTCAGATATTAGCACGGTCCTTCGTATTCGCTCGACATTTGATATCCGTTGCGCGAGTATGAGCTCCAAAGGCGCGACCACTGTAAAACTTTGATTGATTGATTGATTGATTGATTGATTTGTGGGGTTTAACGTCCCAAAACCACCATATGATTATGAGAGACGCCGTAGTGGAGGGCTCCGAAAATTTTGACCACCCGGGGTTCTTTAACGTGCACCCAAATCTGAGTACACGGGCCTATACAACATTTCCGCCTCCATCGGAAATGCAGCCGCCACAGCCGGGATTTGATCCCGCGACTTGCGGGTCAGCAGCCGAGTACCTTAACCACTAGACCACCGTGGCGGGGCACTGTAAAACTTTGCCAACACAATAGCGCGCTAAACTTCACACAGATTACAGCTATACGCGTGGTGACAATGAAAAACGGTAAAAAGTAAAGTAATGTAGCAGGAGAAAGGTCGCCTTTTCCGTCATGCCTGCGGCGGGCAGGAAACTGCTGCCCACAGCCGGCAGAAGCTCGGAGCACCAGCCAAGGGTTTCCTTCGCAGCAGTTTACTATTCGGGCATTCCAGCGACGCAGGCGGCGCCACGTAGCCGTGCTCCGACGCTGTCAGACGGTGATAAAACTGCGACGCAGTTCAGTAGTCATGATCCAATGAACGCGTCTCCACGCTCTGCGACGCTGACGTAAACGCTCGCTACATCACCGTCTCGTGAATAAAAGTTTATCCAATAAAATAAAATTTTATCCAATAAAATAAAAGTTTATCCAATCCAATCACCGTCTCGTCCGCCATTTCGACCTTCCGCAGCGCCGCCTATGTACGCTGAAACGATCGAATCGAAGTTGACGGCGTCACACTCGAAAGGATTCAGTCGTCAGCTAATCGACGCGCTAGAGAAATCCCGAAACGCAATCATAGAACGGCTTCCGACCTGACGCTGCCGGAGGATCACAGATCACGTTTATACAGATCAGTGGCTTATCATTCTCGTGCTCTCACTTCGTTTTGCATGAAACGCTATTACGGAAATAAGTTGTTTTTGCAGTGTCTCGACACATCACATATAGAGTGACCGCAATCGCGCAATAGTTTTCAGCTCTTTCGGCTCACTATTGAGTAATGATCCTACAACTAATACGAAGAAATGCCTGCGAAGTGTAGTCGCAAACTTTTACACGCAAGCGTTCGACCCGACGGGTCAGGCGACTGCACGTGCGAAAGTATACCACTTCGAACGCCGTTAGGTATCAGTGTACATACAGGCAGCCATTACAAAAGCGACGTTACGAATCTCCCCACAACGACATTCCTCCTCCAGCAGCGGCGCGAGGATATCTCACCGTGCCGGATTTGCATATCGCTCAGAATCGGAGGATAGATAGAATCCCAGCGCGAGGTCTTTCCACCGCGCGAGAGGAACGACACACACGGGCAGACGGCAGAATTTAATTTCGCGAAAGCCGGCCAGGAGGAGAGAAAGGAGGCCCGGCACGGATAACTTTAGCTCGGCGCTGACCTCGCCCGGCGAAACACCGAGAGGAGGCTCAATTTTAGGGCCGTGTCAGTTATGCAAAGTTGGCTCCCAGGACTGCCATTATTGTTATTTGTTTTTTTTTTCGCGTTCCTTCTCCCTCCATCGGCGGGCTATTTTCCCTCCGAAGGCTCCCGGACGACCACGCTGCCGCGCAACCAACTGTCATGACAAGGAGGGGGGTTGGGGGATCTGGAAAGACGGCAGGAATGGCCCGTCCGACCTGTTCGTCTCTTAATGCGCCACGCAGGCAGATGACGGGGAGAGAGAAGGGCCACGCCAGGGGTGCAATTTGGCCCGGCGTCGTGGCGCTTACCCCGGCACCCAGGGCCGCAGCCCACAAAAAGGGGGGGGTCTGCCGTTTACCAATAAGGAAAGTTTATTGCCACATCGATCGCCCGCAGTCCGGCTGTAAAAATATTTTCCCTGTGTGTTGCGATAGGCACTGGGGTGAGGGGTGCAGCGCAGCCGTCGCCCGCCCGCACCACTACAGCAAAGGGGGCCTGCGAGAAAGAGTGGAAGGGGGGTCCGGCGCCACTTTTTTATGCGCGCAGAGAGCTCTTGTTTTCTTTTGCCCTCTCCCGTGTGCGAGCCGCCCTCTCCCAAAAAGAATGGGCGAGTAAAAGAGGGAGGGGGCCCAGCCAGTCAGGTGACCCCGATCGAGCGCTCCGGTTGGCGGAACGCCGCGCCTAACACACTTTTTTTCCGTGGGCTAAAAATTTCTCGGGGGAAGGAAGGCCCGCAGACGAGACGCCGCCGACACTCCCGCGGGTCGGGGCTAGGAAAACATTTTTCCGTGCCGTCGCTGCTGCCGCCATCTTGGAGCGACGCCCGCTGGCGAGGTCGCCGCCGCCTCATCTGTGCTGCACGACGCGGGAGCTTTGTGTTTCGGCCGGCCCGCTCCCGTCTTTCAGCACGAGCCTGCTGCTGCTGCCGCTGCAGAGGAGAGAAACGTGAGTGTTCCTCTGCCACGCGAGGCGTTAGTTGGCGGACGCCGCCGCGAGCGACCCTGGCTGGTCTGTGTGTGAGCGTGCGTGCGTACGTTAACTCCCCCCCCCCCCCCCGCCACATTCGTGCACGCTGTCTCCGCTTCCCGGAAGTGACGTCACGCTCCCGTGCATCAGTGGCGTCTCAGACGGCGTCTTCCGACGTCGCCGGTGTCGCGTTGTTTTCCTTCAGCAACGCCGCTAGAATTTGGATGCTCTGCTCCGACTTATCACAGAAAACCGCATGACCCGATGTATTCGACTGCTGGTTGTGTACTATCTGCGTCAAATGAAACCCCAACAGTGGCAAGCCTTCGCGATGGTATATAGCGCGCCGTACACTTATCATCATGCACAAGGACGCATATACGCGCAGAGCTGCCGAAGAGCTCTGCGCTTGATGACAGGCGTCTTGATGTTCGGATTTCATTTGACGCAGACAGCACCATCCACTAGCTACCCAGGACCGTGCGTTTTTCTCATTAACTTAAATATTGCGCTTCTAGAGCAACCTAACTGGCCGGTCCAGTAGGGAAGATGCCTGTCATTATAGCTGTCATCACGCCGAAAGCGAAAGTATACGTACCTGAACGCCGTCGGTCAAGAATGAACGCAACTTCCGCTGTAATGCCACATACGTACACGGCAGTGACGTCACCTTCCGCTGCTGCGAGCGGTACTTTTAGCCGGATCCCCTTTTTGTTTCTTCAAAAATACACAATTTGAATTGCGCGCGTGAAACTTCTTCGTTGACACAACTGCATGGTACTGCACGTCGGTCGAAATGTTCCGGCATAGTCTCCGCATAGTTTGAATGAAACTCGTATGTTGGCGCATGGGCCAATATTCGACACCTTTTGTCGTTGCGCCGCTAGAATGGCCCGATAGTCGGCGCTAGAACATACACCGGATACGATGTCCTCATTCGCTGAACACTTCCATGTTCTTGGAACGGGATCGCGCGTATCGTT
The DNA here is from genome assembly GCF_043290135.1 of Rhipicephalus microplus. Classification (NCBI taxonomy): domain Eukaryota; kingdom Metazoa; phylum Arthropoda; class Arachnida; order Ixodida; family Ixodidae; genus Rhipicephalus; species Rhipicephalus microplus. The sequence continues at coordinate 282,984,870 of NC_134701.1, forward strand.
GCTGCGAAGTGACATCTTGTCCTAAGCGGGCTCGAGCAGATTCAGCTAGATTTACTTCAAGGGGACACATTTACTTGGCCGAGCTGTTACAGCACTCGGGCGAATACAGCGCGACGTTGATGAAGACAGAAAACACCGACATGCAACGGTCGTCCGTGTCAATTTCGATCTCCTGTCTTTGTCTAAGTCAAGCTGCATTTGTCCGCGTGTTTACTTCATTACATGAAATGCCCCACAAAATCACACGCGGAGGGCGGAATTAATTCATCCGTAATATCGTATGATACCGAACACCGCCTAAAATGAATGCAAAAAAAAAAAAAAACTTAAGACAAGTTTTCAGTTCAGAGTATCAGGAAATTTCAGAAAAAAGTCGAGTGTGCAAGAAGAGCCGATACACAAAAGGATACAGCTGACTCAACCGTGCGAGACGTAGGAAGGATTTCATTCAAAAGGAGGGAAGAAGAGAGTCTTAAAACTAAACACATCAAGCTAGAAAACCTTGCATATAGCCTGCCTCTTTTGAATTTGCAGCTTTTCAGGAATGTGAAGCGAAATCGGTTACGACATGCAGTGCCAGTCACGTCCGGCTTAAGCACGCGATTCACGTGATGGTGGAGTGGTTATAATGCGATCTATCTCTTCCGTGCAATACTTTAAAAATCATCAGGGAACGCAGTTCAGTGAAACGGAGAACCGAGTCGTCGATTTATGTAACAGACGAAGGTCTAAACAAACGCGAACAGCAGGAGTCTGCGACGTCAATCGACCATGCGATGACGGCCAAATTCTTAGAGAGATGAGGCGCCGCCAAAACAAAGTGGTGCCGCTATTTCGGCGTACCTGGTGTGGAGCCACCCCAACACTCTTTCACATCACGTGGGAGTGTGCAGAGCACGACGAAGAACACGATACCACTGACACATGGGAGGAATGGGAGGCTTGTAGTCTAGCACAGCCCTGGCGGATCAGCTGCGATTGATCCACAAAGCTGAACGGATGGCTCGCGCCAGTAGGGCCCTGGAATAGGGGCACCACCCTGGCTACAGACTTTGCTCTTCACCCTGTATATTCCTCGGGGCACTGGAGTTCTAGCCTGTCTGGATTATGTACATAATAAAGTTTTCTACTACTACTACTACTACTACTACTACTACTGCAAAACGCCAACGTTAACAACGGGGCTCAAGTTATACGTCGATACGGGCGAAGTTATACGTCGGTACGGGCGAATTGGGTTTTTTTTTTTTCTTTTTTTGAGATCAGTCGTGACAGGCGGCTGCTAACAGTTACGCGGTGTTGTCCGGATCAATTACGAAACTCGCCGGAGAAATGGCGCCTAAAATATCCAATGGTATCAAACTTTCGTGTTCTCTTCAATTATAGGGGGGGGGGGGGGGTTACGTGCCAAACTTTATGTATGATCATGACGCACACCGTACTGGTCGCTCCAGAATTATTTCGACCAACCGAGTCTCTTTAACGTGGCACCTAAAACTGAGTCCCACGGCTCGTATCGCATTTCGCCTCCATAGAAATGCGGACGCCGTGGCTCGTAATCTAATCCGCGACGTCGAACTAAGCAGCGCAGTATGGTCTCGGTGAACGTTCAGATAGGGCCGTCGTTGAATTGCAATTCGGTTATTATGCTGTTGGTACTATATATAAGTAGAGACACCACGACGTTAGCCGTCATTCAGCCAATGTATACGCCGACACTGGCCATAATCAAGCCAACACTAGCAGCTACTGACCAGCGCTGGGATTATGCAAGTCGAAGTCGCATGACAACGTGAGACGCTCTGCTAGACTACCCTGCCTCCGGGATCGGTTCATATATCTATCGTCACAAATCGCACGCCATTGTATTCTGCAAGTGAATGCTAGCGGAAAAGCTGTAGGAAAACATCTTCCGAAGAACTCGTGCTGGATAGATGCAATTAGCGTTTGCATACTCAACTTTCGAGTTTACCTGCGTACGCACTCCGCAAAAAAAAAAAAAAAAAAAGACGGGCTTCGCGCCAGGTAGCGCGCGAGAGCGTTCGACCAGGGGCCCAGGTGGATGCTAATAAACGTTGCTCCTTTTCTTTCTTTTCTCCTTTCGTCTTTGTCGGCTGTCTCGTGAGGCAAATATTCTATGCAGACAGCACGGTGAACATGACGTAACCTCGGTCCGCATACGAACTATACACATTGCTTTCTCACACTTCATCTAACGAGTAGCTGTTAGACACATTTTTTAATCATTTCTTTCTTGTTATGACTGAAGTGTACTTTTAACAACCTGTTCCTTTAAATGTATATTTTATTAAACTCCTTACTAGCCAGTGGCCATGTGTATAACAAGTGTTGTGTATTTCCATGTACTAATAAGAACTTGTACCAATAGAGAACTTGAACACATTACTAATGACAACTAACAGAAGACGCCAAGGAAACTACAGGGGATGTTATTTCTAGTAATGGTAATGTAAACGCGAAGAAAGAAAAGTGGACGAAAAGATAACTTTCCGCGGGCAGGGAGCACTTCTCTTCACATTTATATTACACTTACTAGTAATGAGATCCCCTGTACTTTTCCTTGGGATCAGACTTGGGTGCACGTTAAAGAACCCCAGGTGGTCTAAATTTCCGGAGTCCTCCACTACGACGTCTCTCGTAACCATGTGGTGGTTTTGGGACGTTAAACCCCACATATCAATCAATCAATCAATCAACTTCCTTATGATCATTGTTTGCTAGTTCTTATTAGTATTGTGTTTAACAGAAAAACAAACACTTCTTCCCAACAAGCAGCTGTGTGTCTGAGTTCCCCGGGTAACGCGGCGCACGGCACTGCTTGCGGTTAAAACTCTGTCGAAGATGCCCACTCATGTGCGGCGACGCATGAAAGGAACGCGGTATTGCCCCGCGAGAGAAGAAAGAAACAAACAAAAATCATACCGATCGATCTCCGATCTGCGATGATCAAACTCCCGCAGCTGGTCTGTTCGACGTAGATTATAAAACAAGTCACTGCTTCATTATTTCCCACCTCAGTCCAACATTGGACGTTTTCGCCGAACCTTTCTTTTTTTTTTCCTCTCGTTTGCGCGTGTTTTGTCTTATTGGCTGAAAACTCCGCACTCACAAAGGACAGAACGAAACGGAGAAGAAAACGTCTGTCTCCTCGCTGAGAGAGACATAAAAAAGAACGATACAAAAAGTTTCGGGGAATAAGAAAAAGAGAAACCAGTCTCCGCGAGAGGCAAGTGAAAGACAGAAGGAAGACGGCGCGGTAGGAGTTCGTTGCCTTGGGGGGGCTCCGAGCGAAAGCCTGTTTCGGGATGGTGTGTGTACGCCAGACAGATAATAGACGGGTCGCACCGACACTTTTCGTAGTTATTTCTTTTTAAACGCCGCTTTTCTTTTCTTCTTTCAAGTGGGAAAGAATAAAAAGTCGAGATTGGCATCGGCTTCGCGCGTATAGAACGATGTGACGACCGCCTTTGTGCGGCGATGGCTGTAATGACTAGCCGCGCCTTTGCTCGCCGCTCCCCGACTTGGGAAACTTGTCCGGAGACAAAAAGGAACCTTCTGTGCGTTCGAAAAAAAAATAAAGAAAGACGTGAAACCAACATATCCGAAATGGATCGGGTTCATTGAGCATTTGATGCTTGAAGCGCGAGATGAAGGGCTATAGTGTATCCGGCGGAATAAAGAAAAGAAAACAACGTACGAGATCTGAAAGGAAATTTAAGAGACCACTGTTGGCGTGTTTTCAACGTGACCTCATCAATGCGGTCGCGATGCGAAAATTGGAGGCGGCTTAGGAACTACATCGTGAGGGCGCAACTAAACACAACCCACAGATGTGTTGTGTTTATAGTTGCGCCCTCACGAAGCTTTTTACGTCAAAGCACCAACAGTCAACTCTTTTGAGGGTCTCTGCCTCCGGTTGCACACTTGGACACTACGAACCTCCACCACCATTGCTTGAATGTCGCCGATTGGATTGGATAAACTTTTATTTGGTCCTCCAAAACACAGATCACTGTGTTGCGGGCAGCTCCCACGTGGGGACTGAGATGCCAAGCTCCTCAGCCGCCTCGCGGGCTTGGTGGACAGCCCAGAGCTGATCTGCCAAGGACGAGCTGCGGATTGCCGCCTCCCATCTGGCAGAGGTGATGTGCGATAAATGAGCAAATTTGGTGCACTGCCAGAGCATGTGCTCTAATGAAGCTATTTTCCCACAATGTGGACAAAGATTACTTGGGTATAGGTCAGGGTACATGATGTGTAACATTTTCAAAGTAGGGTACATCCGCGTTTGCAAAAGCCTTAATGTAAGTGCTTGGGGCCGGGTAAGATTTTTGTGAGGGGGTGGGAAAATCCTTCTAGACAGGTAGAAATGTTTAGTGAGCTCGTTATATGTTGTAAGAATTTCCCGGTTATCCCCTTCACCGGTAGCTCAATGAAGCAGCACACGAGGCGGCGCGAGAACTCTCCAACCGCGCCTCCACGGGGATGAGTGTCGCCGAAGGCGCCTACCAACTCGCAGACGGACGATTTTCTAGCGTTCCATCTCATTTCCTGCTACATTTCTTCAAACGCGCGGGTACAGCGATCGCGCGTTGCCGCTGTGGCGTGAACCGGCGCGCAGGTTGATGGGAAACGAAACATTGATTGATTGATTTGTGGGGTTTAACGTCCCAAAACCACCATTTGATTATGAGAGACGCCGTAGTGGAGGGCTCCGGAAATTTTGACCACCTGGGGTTCTTTAACGTGCACCCAAATCTGAGTACACGGGCCTACAACATTTCCGCCTCCATCGGAAATGCAGCCGCCGCAGCCGGGAATCGAACCCGCGACCTGCGGGTCAGCAGCCGAGTACCTTAGCCACTAGACCACCGCGGCGGGGCGGGGAAACGAAACAGCACCGACGGAGGCATTACAAAATGCCCGTCTCTATTCGCCCGCCTTCGCTTTGAAACAATGCCTTAAAGACGCACACGTAGCGGTAATAATAAATTACGAAAGACACTTTACGGTTGAACAACAGTAGTGCATGCGCATAACAATTCAGACGTGTGGCGATAGTGTAATTACAGTAGAAGACAGTATAAATATGCCACGACATACGATATATCTAATATTGCGATAGGCATAAATCGTCCTGACGTCATTATTACAAGTTACCTGGATCCGGCAGGAGTCGCCCAGCGGATCGGCACGGCGCAACACTCGAGGAAACCGGGTGAGAGTATAGAGAGTGACAGTCACGGTTAATGGAACAAGAACGACACACTAAATGTAAACGTTATGATGTCATTTTCCTAACTATAGCTGCATATACAGACTGAGACAGTCTTCTCTTGTAACACAGAGAAATATACAGTGAACAGGGGCTGCACGAAATAAGAACACCCGGTCAACATCTTCGGACTATATATGCACGACCATGCGTGCTTGTATGCTGCAGTTGCGCGTCAATACATTTCGATCACATCTGCCGGCATCCTCCGTCGTCCCGTTCGCCACGCAGACCTGGTGAATCCCCTGGTTTTCGTTGTTCCACACCGTGCTGATCACACCTTCCATTGTCTGATTGTGTACAAGATGCGCATACCACAACGCCCCTAAACGCACTTTCACTAAATCCCAATGAACTGGCTCAGTCTGTCACACAAGCCACTGTGAAGAATAACTTTCATGGGCCTTCCCGCGGCAAGCCCAATTAGTGAAGAGCAATAGGCACCGTTCAGTCGAGTTTTCCAGCGGATAAAAAAAAAGCAACCTTGAGACGACCTCAATGAAAATGGAACGCGACGCGCCCGTCTCGCGCCCTGTCGGCGAATCGTGGCCGCGATACAAGACGGACGCGAGCGCACGTCAATTTTCTGGGTGCCTCTAACGGTGAATGTCAAAGACTTTGAGACGCGGCAGTGTGAGCAACGCAGCTCCTTCTGGTCAGACCGCCTACCCGTTTGAGAATCTAGACGCGCCACGGTGGCAGATCTGGCTGCACAGAATCTGCTGGGATGACTTCAAACAACGCCTCCTGCCTGGGGAATGGCTCGCGCTCCCAGCGGAGTTGGCCTGCCTTCAGTTTTGAGCAAGCGCCGCGCGGTGGCGCTCGCGACCGAGACTATTATCACGGCAGCGGGCGGTACCAGCCATAGCCTCCTCTATAACTTTGTGCCCGAGCGGTCGGTCCCTCAGCGCCGTCCCCCGAGCTATTATGGGATGCGAGCGCTCCTGGCGGAGCGCCGAGGCGCAAAACGAGAGAATGGATGGCAGCTATGGAGAAAAAACCGGCTTTGAGTAACTACCGAAAGGGCAAAAATGAAATAAGGAGGGAGGCATTTTACGATAATTCAAGGGGAAGCGCTTTACTGTTTGAAGCGAGATCGGGTTGCCTTAGAACGCGTAGTTATAAAGCAAGATTCAGTAAAGAAGAAGAACAATGCACATGCTGCGGGAAAGATAAGGAAACGGCGGAGCATGTTCTGATTGAATGTGGAGATATCCACCCAGGTGTACTCCTGTATCCGTCAACTGAGCTCGTAATGGTTCTAAATTCTCTAAAGAATTACGCGGAAGTTTTCCTCGCAAGAGCGAGAAAGATGAATCAGCCACTGAAGGCTGCCGTTGACAACGCCGCGCAAATACTACAGAAACGTGACAAACTCAAGTGCTCGACCCCGGGACATCATAAAAAACTTTTGGAGGTTGTGCTCGTGAAGTTTCTCCGCCCACTTTTTCTGAACTTCGCGACGAGTGTGACTGACAAACACGACTTGGCAAAAGATTTTCATGTCAAACCATTGTCTCGAAAAGTGCTCAAGCTTTGAGCGCGAAATCAAATAACAAAGCTCACATTGCATTCTGCATACAGTGCTTGTGTTAAAAATTTGGTGTGTGCGCACTTCTTAACGTATACGCATAATCCAATGCAATGTAGACGGTTTCTAGACCGTCATAAACGCAAGCGTGCATAGGCCGCGTCGTCTGCTGTTATTATGGGATCGGTGCGGCATCTGGCGGCGAGCGCCAAAACTATAAGGGACGGATGGCGCGTATGTATTTAGCGCTAATGCGCGGGCACAAAAAAATATAGGAGGCTATGTACCAGCTAAGCGTTTTTCATCTGCGGCCCATAGGGGCGCGTCAGTCGAGAGTTGTTCGAGACCTGCAACTGTACACCGCTATTTCGAAGGCTATGCAAAGTGTTGCGTTGTTACACCGTCCGCCACAGGTGACGCTAGCGCCGGAGAACATTCTAAAATAAAGGAGGGAAAGGGTGTGGCAGCCGTTTTTCTTCTCATGCGGCAGGCATCTTCTAGAGGAGGCGTTGCTTCAAACTAAAGTAAACCAGAATATAATTCAAACCGAGTCGACTCTGCAAGGTATATGCGAGCGTCTCCTCTCATTTCGCTAAGATCGTTAGGTTTTCGTCCTTCTAATTAGCCGCACATTCATTTTTTTCGTGTATTTGTATGTTCCTCCGCGGCTTCTTTGAAGTAGTTTTGAAACGCGTTTCTGTTAACCACGGTGTAGGATCCATACTCTTTAGCTGGAGACGCTTCTCATTTGGCGCACAAAGCGCGTTCCATGGCAACGCCGACGTGCACCGCATGTCGCATTTTGTGCGTGCGTGTGCGTGCGTACGTGCGCGGAAAACACACAAACACGGCGTGCGTTTTCAACTTTAGGGATTCGCGCTACCACGAAATACTGTGGCGCCAGTTACAGACCCGTACGTTTCCTACCCCATCTTTTCGCCATCTTATACACCCTGCAATATACCCCTCCCCTTTGTGCATTTTCTGTCAACAAAGAGCTAACCTAGACCATATCATGTGGGGGTGTACTCGAAACCCGCCACCCAATTCTCTACACATTAATAGTAAGGAGCAGTGGGAGGCTGCTTTGTGCAGCTCGGCGCCCGAGGTCCAGGACCAGATCTTGGATTGGGCCAAGAGGGTAGCGGAGACCTACGCTGGGTAGGCTCCTTTGACACTCCACCACCGCACCTTTCCCTCTTGGGATGAATGAAGTTTTTCTCCTCCTCCTCAACTTTAGGTACTGGTGTGCAACTACCGCGTTCTTTGACTAATAAATTCAGATTTTCTTCGCACCGCCAGTTTCTTGAACATAGCGTTTTCTTTTTTCTGCGCGTCATCCCACTGATAGACACCCACATCCGTCAGCAGTCCGATCAAGACCGCCGTGACGCGCGGTTGTTTCTGGCCGCCACCCAAGCGCAACAACATTTCGATGTCCTCTGACCCGGCATTGCAGGTTGCTGCGGTGACTCGGGCCGCCGATGTCATCGCCGCGAAAGGCCTGGACGGCCGTGTAGACGTGGCGTGGGACCGCGCGGTGGTCCGAGGACCTTATGGAGTTGTTCAGTCTGTCCGTCTGTCGATGTTCTCTCGTGTTTCGGCAGTCAGTAATAAGTTCACACGAAGACAATCGAGTCAAATCTCGCCAAAATACCAACCGACGAGCGCGAGCACTTCACGGAAACAGCGTTGGGCCAACGCCACCTAGACTATAAGTGGCGTTGGTTGGACGCGGAGAGCGTCTGCTATAGCTATGCACCGCGTAGGTGGAGCCACGGCCGAAAGAAGAAAGAGCGAAGACCGCCGAAGGAGGAGGAGAGAGGAGTTGTCGTTTTTATTTTATTCAGGTGCTTTAGTAGAGGGTGTAGGGAGTAAGGTCCCTAGATGAAACCAGGGACCTTAGTAGGGAGTAGTAGATGGTTGGCTGAAGCGCCCTCACTAGGCGATCGCTACAACGAGCTGTGAAGAAGAATCTGCCCGGGCGGTAAGGCCGCGTTCACACTGGGCATTCCGGCCGCCGAAAGTGCTCCGAATCCGGTTCGGCGGCGGCGAGTTCCGCCGAAAGGGCCTTCTCCGCGCCGATCGCTTTCGGACCGATTTTTGCGGCGTCTGCCGCCGAATCGGTCACCGCGGACCAATAGGAGCGCTAGTCAAGGAATTTTGAAAAATGGCGGCCAAGCCCTCACTTGTTATGCCGCAGTGCACGTAACTGAATGTTGAAACCAACGGGAGTTTAACCTACTCTGAGCCTACTTCGCCTCCGTATTTCGTGAAAGAGGTGACCGAGCTTGCTGTTGGCGTGACCGAGCTTGTTGCGGTCTTGCAGAGCAAAACAAACCCACCAACGCCACTGGCGTCGGTGGTTTTTTTGCTCTTCGTGCATTACAAGACAGCCACTTGCCAGCAAACTAAGCAGTACTGTCTTTTCTTGCTTCTTGCGTACGAGAATCGTCGAAGTATACACCACCGGATAGCGTAGTAGCGTTTGCAAGCCGTGACAACAACCGGGTGACAGCGCATCCATCCCGCGTTCGCCCCGTAGTAGATGGTATATTCGGCGGTAGGTAGTAAACTTTATTTCGGCGGCGCGGGGCGCGTCCAGTGCGAACGACGCTGCGTTTCGGCGGCAGGGGAATTTCGGTCGCTGTAGAAAGCGGATGTTTCAGTGTGAACTAGGCATAAGTGCGCGCATGCCGCTCCTCCAGTCTGGCCATCACCTGTAGTGCACTGTGAACTGAATTGACTCGACTAAAAGCGCGTTTTTGCACTCATCAATAATCGAGTTTTTCTTCGGTGCACACTGTATCCTTCGGTGCACATGCACTGTAGCCCCGTACGTACTCCCACTTCCAACATTGCTCGCCATATGGTGCAGGTCCAGTACCAGGCGAACCGGAGGATGACCGAGCACTGTGCCAACGCCGACCCAATGTCCGGCGGTGCAGGCGCCGCGGCGGGCGACAGTCCCGGCCTGTGCGTGAGCCAGAAGATCCACTGGCCGCACAACGTGACCTGCTACCTGGTAAAGTTCTACCGCCAGACGCCCTGTCTGTGGGACCACTCGCACCGCGACTACAGCGACAAGATGGCCAAGGAGAGAGCTCTGCAGCAGTTCTCGAACGAGACCGGCTACCCCGTCGAGGCGGTACGAAAGAAACTCATCAACCTGCGCAACCAGTTCACAAACGAGTGGCAGAAGATGGACCGCAGCAGCAACTCGGCGAAACCGTACCGCACCAAGTGGGCGTTCTACAAGTCCCTCACCTTCCTCAAGGACGTCGTACTGCCACGAAAGCCCAGGAACGCATTGCACGTAAGTACATCTACGCGAGCGCGAGCTCTCCCTTACAGGTAATATAAAAGTCTGCATTTCACACTAAATATACACACCCTTATAAAGTTTTTTTCTTGACCTAAGGCGGACGTTCCTTTGCAATAAACCGTATTTTCTCTCAGTTACATAGAAACGCCACGGCCGTACAAATCCTTTTCCAATTATATTATATATATAATTGGAAAACGCCTAACGCATTCAAGACCGTGGTATCATTATATATATATATATATATATATATATATATATATATATATAATGATACCACAGTCTTGAATGCGTTAGGCGTCGCATAAAGCATTGTGCCGACCCCAGCTTTGGCTTCTAAATTAGCCTAAACATATGCTAGCCTTCAGATATTAGCAAAAATTTGATGCGATGCCTCCAGCGTATATGGACGCGTGCGAGTTGCTTAATTTCCCATGCGTGTATGAAGCCTTCATTGTTCCGTTCACGCTTTCTGGTATAGAAGGTGGCACCGCCGAAAGAGGTTCCACTCAGTCATGTTTCGGTGAATGCGTGTTGGCGCGACGATATTATTGCTATGAGTGCACTAACTGCGTCTCGACATCACTAAAGGGTGCTGCCGTATAACGGTACGGTATCTGAAAAAAATATATATATATTGTGCTCTTTCGGTTGCAGCACGAGGGCGTACACATGAGGATGCCTCCGATGGGCGTGCAGGCTTTCGACGCACGCTCGATGGACATGAGCGCGAGCTTCGGATTCGCCCGGGAGAGGCGGCTCCACGAAGCGCAGCAACAGTTCCACCACGACGGCCTCGACCATTCTCCGCAGAACCACCAGAACCACGGCAGGTCGGCGCAGAACAACAACAACGAGGACTCCTCGCACCTCGACGGGTCGGCGCTGCTGGACGGGTTGCAGCAGCAGCAGGAGGGCCACCGAGACGGATCTTCGCACCAGACACCGCCGCAGCATCAGCAGGACCAGGACGTGACCGTGATCGGCCCGGGTGGCGACGTGGACGACCTGGAGCTGTCGCAGTCAAGCAACTCGCTCGTGCTCTCGCCCGAAGTGACCCTCGAGGAGCCGTCCTCGAGCGAGCGGAGGATCCTCCCGGTGAGCATGCCCGTGCGGTCGAGCATTGTGCACGCGTCCAGTGTTTGCACCGTGTGCGCCCCAGTAGTGTAAGGTTAGAAGATAAATTGAGCCAATCGAGCTTTACTTTGTTCTGGTCAGCATAACGAGACTTAACACAACGTACTTTCCTCCATCAAGGTAGCTTTATATTTTTCTGCACATTCTTTTAACACAAAAGTGTTTTCGCCGAGGTCCACCAACATCTTAGTGACGTATTTCCGTCACGGAAATGACGTCGAAAAAAAAACGGGTGATCAGAAGACAAAGAAAGTACCGTTAGCAGAAGTCGAACCCATGACCTCTGGGTCCGCGACATGTTTGCAGATGCCGGGCACGCTATACGCCACTGTCACAAACTTTGTACGCTTTAAAGAAGAAGAAAAAACGCTTTTTATATCTACCACGGTCCTCTCACAGCGTTCTCGATATAGTGTAGTCTCACGTGGGCTGGATAAAAAACAAGGTGGTAGTAATGTATCATGACCGTGGCATCCACGGTTACTTCTTTAACGCGTCGTTTCAAAGCGTCCGTTCCATTGGGCGCGCTTCCAATATGAGTACATTTCTGTGAACGCCGTAACACACCTCCAGGAGGCGATCTTGCCCCAAGCGTCGGCCTCGCTCATAGCATCCATCCATACCAAACTTAGCTCTGCAACCTCAGAACGCGCCTGTTTCGCCTGGATATAGCTGCTCGTTGCCCAGCCCCGCCAATTCGCCGCCGGCCAAAGGGAACACACGGCGCGTGCTGCGTTTCCCTCTGGCCAGGCACTACAGTGCCGCGAGTAGATGACTTTAGCCCAAGTTCTGCGTCCAATCAGGCAAGCGCTTCCTGTTGTCACATCGCTTTCTTTGATTTCGCTCTCACTGTGAACTACCACAGCTACCATAAGCGTCTATCACCACAAGGGTTTGCTTAATCATTAACGATCGATGTTAGCCGTCGGGATGGAGATGTACGATTAAGTCGCAACGCGGGTGCATTCACGTTGAGTGGTGCTATAGCTGTCAAACACCAACAGACATAGCGCAAGGTCTCCTGTATCAATGTACGCTAAACATTAAACTAGTTGTGTAGAAAAACTATTTACTTCTGTGTTTTACTAATTCCTATGACCGAGGGATCAACCATGTTTTTTTTTTAATTTTTCTAACGTCTTCGTGGAATGTTCTGGCGACTTCACGTAATTTGCCTATGTGATTGGCACGAGTAGCAGCGGGAAGATTGCATCTGTCAGCTCTGTCTAAACTCTGCTAACACTTTTTTTTTTCAGGCGGAGGATGACGGTTTCCATCAAGATATACGACCAACGTACACGTTTCCAGGAGAGCGCTACGGCGACATCCAGAGGTACGAAAATAACTTAGAATAGTGTGCGTGCTATGCTATACTATGCTATGCTCAGCGCTGCAAAACTGAAGGCGGGTATAGTGGTACCAAAGTCGGTTCACACAAGCTGCGATTTCGTTAGCCGTTACTGGGTTGCCTTAAAAAGCAACACGTGGTCTCAAAATAATGCCGCGCAGGACCTCTATCCATCATTTAGTAGTCTTGGCCGGCGAAGTCGCGATGTGCAGTCGATTTTGCTTTAGAAGTGTAGAAACACCAATTTAGCACGAAAACCAACAGCTTTTCGCACCTGCGAGCCCTCGAATGCCGCGCACCTGCGCACCTAAAAGCCACGAGTCATTTCGTTGACAGTAGGAAATAATTCGTCGAATCGCACGAAACGCATCATCAGTCACACGCGATAAACAATGAAATACTAAGAGAAAAAAGGGGGACATATAGAAAGTGTGAGTTATACGGAAAATATTTATGCGATAAATTACGAACTATCTGAACTATGTCTTGCATTGCACACGCCTTACACCTACGTGTCATTTCGCCGACAATTAAAAGTCATTCGTCGAACCGCAACGCGGGCACGAAATATCTATCAGTCACGCTAGGGAAACACAGAAATGCATTTCAAGAGAACAAAAAGATGTTACACGGGAAGCAGGCGTCATACGCTAAAATATGAAGAGGCTGGACGTACAGCAGGCCTGCGTATCATTTCGTCGACGACAAGGATTCGCCGAAGAGCACCGCAGGCACGAAGCACCTTATAAGCGAGAAACGTTTAAATGTCTTGAAAGAGGAAAAGAGCTCATACGGACAGAACACATTGTGTACGGGAAATTATGACTCTAAAATATTTACTCCGACTTAGCAGGGCACAATAGTATTAACAGAATTACAAAGACCCACCGCGCACTCATCATGCAGACGGCATCGTGCCAGTACAACGCCGACACTAAACGAGCTATAGCCGATTTGTCGCGACAAAATCGGCTTGCGAACAACCGTGGCCACTTACGGGACGTTTAAAAGGACGTGTGACGACATTTTTTTTTCTTCAGTAGACTGGGCGACCTCTGCTCATTTGGTGCCAGTGCGTGCTGAGGATGCCGCCTGCAGAGATGGCAAAACGACTAATTTCAGTAATATTGTTTAGTTGTGTTACGTCGGAGTAATTCGTTTAGATTAATAATGGAATGAACTACAATGTGCGGAGTACAGGTTCAACGGCCACGCGCGAGCATGTGTTCATGTGCTCCCTGGTCTGATCAGAGCTGTCCGAATTGAGTTTCAACAACCGGTTACAATCTAAGAAAGAAAACATGATCAGCCCACAGCTATTACTGTGCCTCCCCAAGTGAGTTCGAATCAATGCTTCATTCAGTAGCGCTTCCTCATTTTCGTGACGTCCAACTATTCTCGGTTTTATAATAGTTGACTTTCCCACACAGAGACACGTTTGCAGAGCTGGTTTCAGGCTGTAAAATTTAATGTCCCGATGAATTTTGCCATGGATTCTGAATTCGCTGCTCAGCTAAACGTAACGTTTTAGGTATACAGCAACAAAAAGCCTACAACTCTTAACATGCGCGTATTATTTACGCAACGAGAAGCCTTTAACTTTAAATATGCGCGTATTGTTTACATTATCCGAGGTAACGTGTACACGGTTCTAGGGGAAACGCAGCTAGAGCAACCGTCTTTCGCTGGGGAAGGGCGGGTGCCATGCTTTTGTGGCAGGAGCTTACGTCATCCTGAACGCTACAGACACTGGCGAGCATTCCAATACACACCCACTCAGAATTTGGCATCTCATTGAATGTACCCCGGGTCACATGGGACTAAAGGGAAACCATGGCAGCGGATACAGGGTACCTCGAGGGTATGCGAGCCGAGCGCATTCTAACTTCGCCCCTGAGGAACCCGCTCCCGTGCCTTGCGACTGTTAGGCCATCCTAAACAATTATAGAGGACTTACTCCCGTATTCTAGAGCGTCCCTTCACTCAACGCTTCAGCTTCACTTGAGAAAGCCGATGGGAGCGCCGTCTCTAGGCACGGCAAGTCACTGCATATCAGCGATAATCTGCTGCGATTCTTGAGTATCGCAGCGTCATTTTCAGCCGAACGGTGGCGCAGTGCTCAACTCTGTCAAATGAAGGGTGGAAGTCGAGTCGAGGAGCGTTTGTGAATACGGGGGTTAGGCAAGCTTATTCCCTACCACGCCGAACATAAACAGGAATCGGTCAGCTGCAGGCAAACTCAAACCGGCACGTTTCGAAATTTACTGTGCACGTTTCCTGTGTACGGAGTCGTACACAGCTTCGGTTGAAAGGACTAAAGGCAGATTAACTCTAGCTAACTGTACGTGACATTGCGTGAAAGATTGTTATGGGAGAAGCGCCAGTCTTTATTATCGCCCGGTGTGTGCCTACGTACAGAGCACGTTTCTCTGACGCAGGGGCGATCACGTGGACGCGTTCACATGCTACATCGGCACCGAGCTGCGACGCATTCCGGACGAGGAGACCGTGGGCCAGCTGAAGCTGCAGATCCTCAAGCTGATCTTCAACGCCCAGGCGACCACCGCCGCCTACCAAGGCAACGCGCAACAGTGACGCGGCGCGCTCCCGTCAACGAGTCACGATTCACTGCCAACGCGCGTATATAGCACGCGGTGCGGTCCAGCGTAGCGGAACAACGTCAGGCAACCCGTTCAGCGCTAAACTCCCCGTCGTCAAACTGGACCGAACCGCGTTCGGCAGTATACAACGCGCACCCAGATGGGAACAAGACTATAGTGATGGACGAACAAGACTGTAGTGATTACCGGACGAGACCTAAGCGCCTTCCGCGTCAGAACTGCGGCCCAGCGGCTGCGTTCAAAGTCCAATGTGTCAGAATGCGAGTAAGTCGCTCGCAATGTACCGATCGTGGTGCCGTATTTATTATAGGGAGCACTGTAGGCGTGGCTCTTTACCCGCGACAACATAAGGCGATTTAGAGGAGACAAGGACTTCCCTATAGAGAAGAGCTTTTGTTTTAAAAAAGTGCGCGCATTTAGAAACACAACGCCGCTGACACAATATAACCCTGTGCACTGTTATTATCAACGGCGCCGTGCGTCGACGATTCGCCTATTTAGCGCGATATGCATCTGTCCCTTGCAAGCAAGAGACTGGGTACATACTCATTGCCATCAAAGTATATGGGGTTGCTTGACCCTCAACGAAAACTGCAGCTTCGGCACTTCCGTGTCACTGCATCTATGCACAAGCGAGCACACCGCACGAGGGTACACGGTGCCGCGTTGTCACTGAGCGGAATTTTTTTATATTCACTGTTAGATTTTGCGTAAGCTTTATGCCCAACCTTTGCCGTCGAACAGGCTCGGATTGAGTCCGAGAGTATACTTATGCGCGCACGTACATTGTCGTGTTTTGTTTGTCTTCCTATGCCACCTTTAAAAAAAAAGCGACCTAGAGGCACAGCTGGCCTTAGTTTAGTCGGACCAGGTTTACGGCACACCGCGACAACGAGTAGCGCAAACCGCCCGCCGTACATTCGAGTACGTGGAGAGACTATGCACAACTAATGGCACCGTGCCGATTTTAGTGTCAAAGTAAAAGCGAATGTGCGCACAATGCACACGCGTGTTCACTTTGCACCTGGAAGTGAAGAAGTGTTGCGGACAGTCAAGCTAGTTTGTCATCCATTACCTATCTACAGCAGCGCACTCGTTATTTAGTACAGCAACAAATGCGAAGCCTGCACTGGATATAAGAGACAGAGCAGCCGGTTACTGACGGCGCTCTTATGCAATTTCTCCGAGTATAACGCCCGTGTCTTACAGAAGGCGTGACGTGTCATGTCTTATAGAAGAAGGTTTATATATACGCCACATGTAATGCGTGCGAGGTCACAAGACGAACGTCGTATATTTCCGTGCATTACTATCGAATCGCTCGCGACGAGGCTCCAGTCACGTAAGCGAACTGCCAAACGAAGACTCCTTTTCCGGTGCACGCTCCAACGAATGTGGGTGTGAATGTGGGTGTGAATGTGTGTGTGTGTGTGTGTGTGTGTGTGTGTGTGTGTGTGTGTGTGTGTGTGTGTGTGTGTGTGTGTGTGTGTGTGTGTGTGTGTGTGTGTGTGTGTGTGTGTGTGTGTGTGTGTGTGTGTGTGTGTGTGTGTGTGTGTGTGTGTGTGTGTGTGTGTGTGTGTGTGTGTGTGTGTGTGTGTGTGTGTGTGTGTGTGTGTGTGTGTGCGTTCGTCAGTTTCCGCAAATTGACGCGCGAACTGTCGTTCTGTTTATGAATAAACGTATACGCACGGATGTGATGAAACACCTTGCCTCAAGCTGTCGTGCAGTTCACTTTTTTTTTTCTTGTCGTTATACTTGGTGTTCCTGGCTTGCCTGTGCTGCACTAACCGCGGCGCATTGATCGTGCCGTTGGGCATTGATTCCGAGAAATGCAACACCTGCGACATGTCGCTGACCTGCGACCGTATAGCCTGTTCCATACAGGTAAAGCTGGTGCGGGGACCAGTTAATATGACCTCATGAGTCATGACTGTTCACGCCACCAAGAACTATTATATGTTAAAGTTACTATAGCTGCTGGATACTCTGCAGCTGCAAATTAGCATTCGTAGCGAGAGTGACACGGTAATTTTGCCTCACAGTCGTGATTCGTGCGTTGTTAATAGAGAGTGTTAGTACTGCGTACGTGGCGGCGTTGCGTACGTAAGGACGCCACATTCTGCGTAGTGCGCATGCGCAGACCGCAACGCGCACGTATCGCATTACGTACGCAGCCGCTACGTACGCACGAGGTGATCGCGCCGCTCTCGAACAAGTTCGCGACAGCGCGAGACTGCGTTTTGCAAAATGGCGGCATCGAAGGCAAGCACCGACCAGCTCTGTGGCTTAAAATATGGTCCTATTCTGGCTATAACACTTGGATTGGCTCACATTGGCTGTCAACAACACGTGCTTCTATTTCGATCTACCAGATGGCGCAACACGCTTCTCGCTCGTTACGTACGCGGGTACTACGGCGTACTAAAAGCCGATTAGCGGCAAACGACGCCACGTAACGCAAGGCACTTGCGTGATGCGTACGTAGCACCATTCCGCAGTACTAAAACTCTCTAATGTTGAGCAGGGGCATGGCCAGAATTTTTTTTTTCGGAAAATGTAAGGTGTTTCAACCATAAATCATGTCTCGTCGTATGTGCGTTTGTATGTGAGCGTGCACATATAAGGAAGCAAAATTAAACTGAATATCGGGGGTGGCGGGCTGCCCCTGGCTACGCCCCTGCTTTTGAGTGATAATGATAGCTGGGCTTCATTATCACTCGACGTGTCATAATTCGATACGACGTGTCATAATTGCGATACGATTAAGAGGCACGCCATATTGGGGAATCAATGATTAATTTCGACTGCTAGAGGTTCCTTAATGCACACCTGAATGTAAGCGCATAGGTGGTTGTATTTTGCCCCGGTAGAATTACGGCCACCGAGGACGAAAATTCGAGCCCGCGCACTCGAGTGGACTACGAAATTACTGCGCGAGAGCAAAGTAACTGACAACATCGAAAATAGCCACCTTGTCCCTTCATAAATCTTCACCAAAGAGCTAGTAGACCAAAGAGTATAGTAGTAATAGTAGTAGTTATCTGTCTTTTTTCTTATAACTGTAGCAGAGGCAAGGTATTACTGCGAAATTAGTCCCGATTGGCCTACTTTCCGCGAATGCAATTCGTTGTCCTCCTTTCACAACTCGACCCCCGTAGAACGAAGCCCATCGCTTCTTACTACTCCGAGCGAGAGCCCTTTTTCTCGCAAATTGGCGAGGCGCAGCCCTTTCCGCCGAGCCTCACTATGATATGTGGAGCTTAAAATGCGCCATGCACCCTAATGGGCAGCAGAAATTAGGCGTCTCATTCTTCCTCGAGCCACCAACAGCACCGACGTCCCAAAACCACCATATGATTATGAGAGACGCCGTAGTGGAGGGCTCCGGAAATTTCGACCACCTGGGGTTCTTTAACGTGCACCCAAATCTGAGCACACATGCCTCACATATGTTCGCCTCCACTGAAAATGCAGCCGCCGCTGCTGGGATTCGATCCCGTGACCTGCGGGACGGCAGCCGAGTACCTTAGCCACTAGACCACCACGGCGGGGCCCGAGCCTCACTATCGTCCCTCGGGTTACAAAACCTGCGCAACGCCTGCAACAACGACTATGGCAAGGGATCATTCTTAGCCATTCCACACGGCGAATTGTATACGCTACGAGTGAAGTGCAGCACGATGTTCTCACTGCAAATTTCGCACCGTCACATGCAAAAAGCGTCGCTCTGTCGCTTAGTCTAAGCTAGCTATAGACTTCTTCCATAGCTTATTATGATATGCATTTTATGCGTTTTGTGCTTGGCGGGGTACAGCAAATTTAATAGAAAGCGCGTGCAGAGTTCAAGCCGGCGCTCAAGATGGCCCTCGACTGCTTAAAAAAAATGGCCCCGTATCTGCATGTTACACTGCAAACGTCGTCGAAAGACTATAATCTTGCGTCTGGAGAGAGTGAACAAAACGTTTATTTGATGCTCTGCGCAAGAAAATCAGTCAATTTGTCTTTAGGGGGCACTGCGTTAGAGTGCCTCGAGCGTGCAGCGGATGCGAACGAGCGCATCAAGTCACGTCACACGTGAGACATGAGCGCTATCTGGCAGTTATCGAGGAAAACGAAGCACGCGGCGTGCGCGTCAGTCTCTGAGGTGATAAGGTGTAGAACGCAAAGCGACGGGTAGGTGCCACCACCGTGTCGTCTAGGCAAAGCGTTGGAAACACTTGCCTTTTCGTGCAAGCGTTGCATGGTCAGCGCAGCGTGATAAACGCTACGGTTCTTAGGATTACTTATGTATGCCCCGCCGCGGTGGTCTAGTGGCTAAGGTACTCGGCTGCTGACCCGCACGTCGCGGGTTCGAATCCCGGCTGCGGCGGCTGCATTTCCGATGGAGGCGGAAATGTTGTAGGCCCGTGTGCTCAGATTTGGGTGCACGTTAAAGAACCCCAGGTGGTCTAAATTTCCAGAGCCCTCCACTACGGCGTCTCTCATAATCATATGGTGGTTTTGGGACGTTAAACCCCACATATCAATCAATCAGGATTACTTATGTATGCCTTTTCTAGTAAAAAGACACACATACAGAATATTGATGTGTTGTGTGGTGTCTCTAATATGCGCAATAATTGCTTTTTAATTGGCAATCGCACAAGTATGAACGATAAATCTTGAGAAATATTGGTGGGCGCTGCGGATGGGGTCGGCCGTTTGGAGTATTTTTTGGTCTCTTTGGTGCCATCTAGGGTACCATTAAGGCGGGCAAATGGAAAAATGTACAGACGAAAAATTTTGCGTGGTAAGTCCCCAAGAGAGACTATCATCTTTAAAAAAGCTGAATGAAACAAAGATGTGCCCTCGGTAACGCCACACGCACACGCAAGCACTGACCCTGCTCCTTCCCAGGGCCACATGTTTTCTTTTTCTTTTTTTTTTTTGCGCGTCTGCAACCAAAACACGCGCAACCATTTTTTTAGACCGACACCGCGCTACATGCACTGCACCTAGACGCAGACGAGAGAAGTAAATAAACACGGCAGACGTAGAGGCTAGACTTCCGAAATCGCAGCCGTCAGCGGAAAGGCACATCGCGTGGCACAGCGAAGACCAGCATAAAAAAAAAACGCCCGAAATGCAGCGAGCCGCGCAAACGCTGATTTTTGCTCGCGCTGCACGACAGTTCAGTGGGTAAATATTATTTTCTCTCCCGCACGCGCGGGCTCCCTCCACGGCTTTGTCCTTATAATCCGAGACAAAGTGCAAGAAAAAAAAAAGACGAGAAAGGGAAATCGAAAGTTGGCGCACGGTCACTATATATATACATGAACCACCCGAGACGGTCGTTCTAGCGTCTCGCTCGCTTTCCTTTCGCGTAGCCACGCTAGCCTTGCACGAACCGTCGGCGATGTCTCGCCGCAGTCGTCTTCGTCGTCTCCAGTGGCCCGTTTCTCCCTCTCGGCAATGGCACCTCGGACGTCGACTGTCGATCGACGCCCTCGGGGTATACGTGTCCGATACGACGACGCGCAAAGAAGACGACCGCAACGCAGCGGCATGCATTCAGCCAACGGGGGACCGCGCTATAACGTGCGCCGATCACACTTGTCCGCTGGCCGCCCTTTAGTAACACACGTCCCCCAGGGAGAGGATCCACTTCGCCATTAGGTTAGTCGCGCGCCGAGTTCCCCGGCTACGATGCGAGTCTCGTCTCCCGGTAGACGATGGCCGGCCATTCAGTTTCCCGGCGGCGTTACGTATGTCGTCGGCGCGGAAGAAGCACTCCGGAAAACGATGGGAGGAACGCGCCGTGTCCTCTTTTTTTGATCGATCACGTCATCTTCTGAAAATGCGTTCCTTTTCGGGCGCTCGTCTGCTGCTCCGCTGCCGGTCGGTCGCCCGTATACGAGTGGCAAGAGAATTCCGCCCAGCGGTTTCCCTGGTTACGTAGGTTCCCATGCATAGTTGTAAGGGATAGGAGTAATATTCAGGGGACGGTATAGTGTCGCGAAGGCAATGTCTCGCGGAAAGCCTTTTCTTCTTCAGCTACAGCTGGAGTTCGTTCTTTGCCAGATGCTCTTGTTAGAGTCGCTATTTAACGACTTGTCTCGAGGAGGCCACCCCGAGGAAGAATGAGAGTCTGAACAGAAAAAAAGCTGCGTCCGGTCGGTCACTGCGCGCTTCGCGCCAAACCAGGCACCGCGCCGTGCTTCCGACCGGACTACAGAAATTAGGTGCCTTTCTCCTGTTCTAACCACTACCACCACCACCCCAAACGAGCGAGCCGCCGCTTGCGTCCTCCGGGGCGATCGGGGAGCGACATCATAGCACTTGTTTGCGCGTCAAGGCCATTTTAGAGAATGCGCCCGTTTCGAAAAGCTGCTACAGTCTCGTTGCGAGGCAGGCTTCACGCGACCATGAAAACTCATGTTGGGATTGGTTATCCTCCTCGGCTTGCCTGATTGGTCCACACTCCCGTGGATGCTGGAAAACCCTATTTAAGCAGCGACTCGGGCCCTTTTTGGGGTGATCGGACTCGGGGTCAACAGCGCATCTCACCACCGGAGACCAGTCATGCAAGCCGAGGGGTATGCCATCACTTTCCATGTTTTCTATTTATGACTTAGTGAACTGTGTAAATTCAAGTTGTGTTAGATAAATAAACCCCCAATGAGTGCACCCCCAAATCATCGTGTCGACTTGTCATCGCTTGCCTGTGCGGAATCGCTCCCACGCTTCTTCGCCTCGAAGGTCTTCAGATGTGTCTAGCTTAAACCCCGAAGTTTCGCCACAGTAGAATGGGTCATGGAACAAACTATAGGGGTCGCACAGTTGATATCAAGCGAAGGTAATAGGCCTAGGCTGACCACTTAACTCTTAAGACAGGCCAACAGAATGGTTACCAAGGGATAGAAAATGCAGTCGAGGAAGACAGGGTGGTTAGATGAAGTGAGAAAATCAATAAATTCGCAGATATGAAATGGAAGCTTCTCGCGCCGTACATGGTAAACTGGACATGACTGGGAGAAGCACCCGCACTGCAGTGGAGAGGCTGAAAATGTCAATCACCGCGCGCTTGAAATATTCAGTAGTTCGAGGGAGCAGACGGTCCGTATGTATACATACAATCTAGAAGCCAGAAGATGGTATATAGTACACGTTTGAGCAACACATTAGCCATTGTCGTAAGCAGAAAGTTCTCTTTTTTTTTGGGGGGGGGGGGGGGGGAGTGCAAACCAGGGTTGCATCATGGCTGGGCGAGGGGGAAGTACTGGTATAGCTTGGGTGAGGGCAAGTGCCGATGAGACTTGAGGTGGGCGTGTGCCCCTTTTGTACCCCCCTGCCGACGCCCGTGACATCAGCGGCTAAAGCTGGAGGAATGTGTACAGAAGTCCCAATACGGTTGGTTATATAGTGCATGCCTTGCGCATTCGGCACCGTCGTGTTTCAAGCTGTGCGCTTCTCCTTCTCTCCAAGTAGTCGCCTCAGTAAGTGCTGTGGTTACGATGTCGGCTGCTGACCCGGAGGTTGAGGGTTCCGTCCCAACCACGGCAGTCGCACTTCTATGAGGACGGGATGCCTGAGGTCCGTGTACACTGTGCACACCCGAACCACCCGTGCCTCGCAATAATATCGTGCTTATGGCGCGTAAGAAACCCCAGATTTATTTATTTATACTTATGCCTACAGCGCCCTCTGGAGGCATTGTTGTAGGGTGGTTTACAAATTTAAAGTACATTTAAATCGGTGGGAACAAGTTGAATTGCACGCCACAAAAAAATAAAAAAATGAAAAAATACCCAAATCACAGTATACAATATCATTGTGTGACCACATACTCCTTTGAAAGGTAAGGAAACGCTGTGGAAGGGGCGGTCACAATGTTTTTTTTTTTTGAAGACTGTTCCATTCGTGTGTCGTTTTAGGAAAAAAAAAGTGTTTGCATACGTTGATGTTCGGCACATACATTCACACACTTTCAAAGGATGGTCCCGTCGTGATGAGATGTATGTAGATACAATCCCTGCATGTGTAAGCCAAGAAGCTCACGCAACATTGTCAATCGAAATTCAACAGTCCAATGCCAGCGTAATGTGGAAGACGAATATAGTGAACGTTTTATCGATGCTCCAACACACGCTCACACCAAGGCCGAACAGCGCTAGGCAGCTGCATCTGAACAGGTGGGTACTTTTCCTCGCGAACAGGACGACATGCGAGGGCTGCATGATGCGTATAGGGTAGGGTGGCGTAAAATGAGACACGGGGCGAAACGGGACATTTTGACTTTGTAGACCTCGATCGCGAATACAAGAACTACTTTTCTTTAGTTCTTTTTTTTTCAATGATTGGTGCTAGTAGCTGTCAAATATTTCTGGTGTAAAAGTTACTGGTTGCTGACAGCGTACACGCAGGAAAAATCGCACGGCTGATGTCAGTGTTTTCGCGACCCGCCAAAAAGGTGCGAAATTCTACTCGGCCAAATTTTTTAATCCGTGCAGGAAGTTACTGCAGCTAGAGTACGGCAACGTGAGTATTTATTTTGTTATTTCGTGCTATTAGCTACATGCCACTAAAAAAGTTTAACTCGTTTGGTGCCGTCACATGAAGGGGAATTTTTTTTTAATTAGAGCATATGAGATGGGCAAAACTCGACAGAAAGGCATTAAAGGAAAATGTCTTACTAATTGAATCATACACCTATTATACACTGGTTTCTTTGTTCAGGAGGGTTTGGACGTACAAGAGAATATCATATAGAGCTTTCTGAGAGGAAAACAACATCAAATGCACCGATTGCGGTTCAAGGCATGGTAACCTCCAATCGCGCTGCATCGAGGTTTTTCCGTGTTCCCAAGAACGCTCTCAAGAGGCGCAAAAAAAAAAAAAGATGGAATCTCCAAGTCAAGTCGTTCACTAATACGTTTTGGCTTGGCATCAAGTTTTATGGACTTTTATGGACCAATAAGCTAATCATCAAGTTTTATGGATCAATAAGCTAATTGTTACAAGCTGCCACTCTAGCGTCGCCAGCGCGAAGTCGGCGACGGGAATGACAGCAGGTTGGTTCGTTCCGTACGCAAGCCGAGACAGTGAAGAGATCAGAGACGTGGGAAAACAAAACAACTTTACTCTAATGATATTGCAGCACACGGGATCTAATACAACACTTCAATACAACCAGCAAAATACATCGACACTTGATACAACTAAAGAAATATATAACAGAAACAATAAATCAGCTTACGAGAGAGAACTATTACAAGCTACACAAACTAACAACAATAGAACTACGCAGGAGAAAGTTCCAAGATATAAACAGGTGAAGGCATACGTGTGATGACCGGCAGCGTTGTGTCCCCGACGATCGGATGCGAGAAGTCGAAGAGAGTTCTGGCACGACTGCGATGTCGGCGGTGTTGCAACGCTGGTGGCTCCGGGAGGCTAGTGCTTGCAGGTGACTTCGAGCAGGTTGAGCTAACTCGAAGCGAAGTCCCGATGTCTACGTTGCAGACGTTAATATCGCGTCACAGCTAGACGAACGGCTAAGTTTAGGTGGCCAGCCGATACAGAGCCACACTAAAAACTTCTAGAAGAGATGCTTGTTGATCTGTTTCTACACCATCTTGGTCAGCGACTAGTCTGCCTAGCAGGGCAAAATCCTGCGCTTAAATCCCCCTCGTGTCTCCTCGCTCTTTTCCTTGGGGACAAGAGACCTCTACCTGGGTCCAATCATGCGCGTTTAATTGAGGGGAAACTCCGCCCCAAAAATATTTTGACCCCACCCCTTTTTAATAGGGAGAGGGCCCGCAACTAGCGAGAGTGACAACCTGTCGGGTTGTTGTCATACGGCTTGGCCACCAGAGCGTTTCCCACGCTTTTTTCCGTGGGAACGGTCAACCACTTAGCTCTCAGCCGGGCGTCTTGTAGTCTAACCCTTGTACGGGGTATACCGCGGCCTTCTACGACCTTGCAGACGTCGCCACGGTTATAAAAGGATTAACTGTCGGCGGCGACGTTCTAAGGAGAGCACCCCCATTTTGCACTTATCTGTTCCCTTTCATGTGCCGCCGTTTCTCACGGTCAGTCGGGGAGTACGGCGCCCGTTAATTGCCGTGACGCGGTGTCGCCGAAAATAGCCGTCCGTGACATTGCCCCCCACTTTCAGAATGTTATTCATAACATTTGTTCGCACGGAGGGGAATTTTTCCGACAACAAGGAACAAAACACCACCAACAAGGGAGACATGTGGGCTGTCCCTCTCATACACAACATCATCAGGCAGAGTGCATCAAAGTAACAACAAAAGGAAAAACAAACAATGGTTAGAGTACCAGCTTCATTTACACGCAACAATATCAATGCGCCATACAAACAAGAAAAGGAAATAGCCGTGTACGGCAGCCATCAATACAGAATACACTGCACGAATGTATACTACAAAATAAAACGGAACAGGTGCGCTCCTCAACTGTAGTGCAATCCTTCAGTGTGCATTACAGCAAGTAAAAACAACCAATACACCAAGCCAAAAGAAAATAACTTAAAATACACTTCTTATACAATGAAATACGTGCATACAAACAGAAAACAACCGACGAAAAGAAAAAAAAATAACATGCTCATAGACCTCAATTCTCAATGCACGCAACAACAACTCCACTGTGTTGCGCCAAACTTAACCATTTTACGAAATCATCTGGTCTATATTAATATCTTCTTCCTTAAATGCCAATTCACGCCACATCCACATGACAGTAAAGGCATACGGTATCAAACCAAACCTTTGAAACACTAAAAAAAAAACAGAACAATTTTTTAGTTTTTTTTTTCCTTCTCGGTATATTCGTACAAATGATTACCGGACTTCAATTTTCAGCCTTTAGTTCGGTGGTTTTCCTTTTCAAAAATTTACTCCGCATCATGTAACTTACCAAAATTTAAAAGACTTGAATACACATCTTGGCGTACAACTGAGTAACAATATTTAACACGCCTTTGCAAAAGTTACTAGAACTGACCGTTCCCCCTTTCTCAACTAGATTCTTTTGAATCGCACACGATGAGGTCGCGGTCCCGGCGGTTTTCCATCAGGCCTGAGGCTACTAAACACACGAACGTTAGGCTGTGTTTTGCCGTCGCGCCTCATTCTGCACTTCGGCCGGCTTTCTTCGGTAATGTGAAAGGGGTACGAGAAGCAGGGGGAAAGCCTGTGCCATTTTTCTTTTGTGTTCTCCCCTATGCGGTATTTAGCCACTCTGCCCTTTCGACTCTGACCCTTCGGCAAAGGCCGCTTTCCTGAATTTGTCGAACTGAACCGCACGCTGCGTTGGGGTGGCGTACCTCGTTTCCTCCCTCTACACCTGGCTCGCCGCTTGTGCTTCCCTGAACGCCACCATTGACGTTCCTTGAAACGGACTAATGGCCTACCCTCTCGTCTTTCTTGCGACTGAGTGGGGCCTGACCTAGACTTGCGCAGCGCAGTGCGCTTCCGCTTCTTTCGTTTCCGGCGATGTTTGCCTGCCCCCTTTCTCTCGATGCCATCATCAAGTCGCGTCGGGAACTGAGAAGTCGGGAAGCTCGTTGGAGCTTGTGTTACATTTTGCCCCACGCTCAAACATTTCGAACTCGGTGTCACGACGGACTGCCGGGCCAAATTATCTCTGTTAATGCTGATGAAACCATTAACTGGGCCCTCTCCGATGGCATCGCTGCACTCCTGAAGCGTCGCGTTCTCGCTGTGTTTAGCCACTGTGCTAACCCTATCTGCATGTGACGATCTCGAGACGTCCTCTCGAGGCATGAGGATGGTTTCCAGCTTCTTACTGGGTCCATTAGGGCTGCTGGCACACACCTCATCCTCGCTAGGACCGTTTTTTGATACTGTCTCTACCTCGAGACCGGCCAAGGCCTCGTTCTCTACATCATTTATATGGATGCATTCGAGAATATGCGGGCCCTTTTCTAGCGCGATTTCTGGTTCTGGCGTTTCATGACGCGCTTCAATGTCCAACGCTTTCCGACGCGCCTCGCTTTCAGACTGCTTTCTTTCTGTTTCGCGCTTTCTTTCAGACTCTTGTCTGAGCTGCTCTTCTTTTGTCGAGACCGAAGTTCCGAACGTCCGGAACATCTCTGCCTTAACTACCTCGTTGTTCGCGTTCTGCTGACTGCGTCGCGCAACAGCTTCATTTGCCTCGCAAGGCAGAACTGTGAGTAGCCCTTGACAACATGTGTCTCGCTCAAATGCCAGTTCCTCGCCGGCATCGCCGTGCTCACTGCTGGATCGGCTCATCCTGCTACCCTCAATGAGGCGAATCTTTAATTGCAGTAACTGCACTTCGCGTTCTCCGGCTTCCCTTGCCGCTTTCCTTGCCGCTTCTCGTTCTTTCGCCCTTTCTTTGCGCTCTCTCTCCTTTTCTTGGCGCTCTCTCTCCTTTTCTTGGCGCTCTCTCTCCTTTTCTTGGCGCTCTCTCTCTCCCTTTCTCTTTCCTTTTCCTCCCGTTCTCTCTCCCTTTCTTTTTCCTCCCGGGCCAGTGCCCGCTCTTCTCTGGCTAACGCCTGCGCCTGTTCCTGCTGCTCCTTAACCCATTGTCTCAGTTCGGTGCCCTCGAGGCCTAACTGTTTACCGTACGCGATCCACTTATCAAAATCCATACACTCCATACTGCAAGTGTCACTATAATGCCACTATAAAACCAGCGCAATCTTATGCAGTCTGCAACCGCTTCAACTGTGCGGCTCTATCACCACGCTATCCGCACGGTTCTCGTTCACCCCTCACTGTCTTACTCTTGTACGGAACGTCCTGTCTCGCGGACGCCAGTTTTGTTACAAGCTGCCACTCTAGCGTCGCCAGCGCGAAGTCGGCGACGGGAATGACAGCAGGTTGGTTCGTTCCGTACGCAAGCCGAGACAGTGAAGAGATCAGAGACGTGGGAAAACAAAACAACTTTACTCTAATGATATTGCAGCACACGGGATCTAATACAACACTTCAATACAACCAGCAAAATACATCGACACTTGATACAACTAAAGAAATATATAACAGAAACAATAAATCAGCTTACGAGAGAGAACTATTACAAGCTACACAAACTAACAACAATAGAACTACGCAGGAGAAAGTTCCAAGATATAAACAGGTGAAGGCATACGTGTGATGACCGGCAGCGTTGTGTCCCCGACGATCGGATGCGAGAAGTCGAAGAGAGTTCTGGCACGACTGCGATGTCGGCGGTGTTGCAACGCTGGTGGCTCCGGGAGGCTAGTGCTTGCAGGTGACTTCGAGCAGGTTGAGCTAACTCGAAGCGAAGTCCCGATGTCTACGTTGCAGACGTTAATATCGCGTCACAGCTAGACGAACGGCTAAGTTTAGGTGGCCAGCCGATACAGAGCCACACTAAAAACTTCTAGAAGAGATGCTTGTTGATCTGTTTCTACACCATCTTGGTCAGCGACTAGTCTGCCTAGCAGGGCAAAATCCTGCGCTTAAATCCCCCTCGTGTCTCCTCGCTCTTTTCCTTGGGGACAAGAGACCTCTACCTGGGTCCAATCATGCGCGTTTAATTGAGGGGAAACTCCGCCCCAAAAATATTTTGACCCCACCCCTTTTTAATAGGGAGAGGGCCCGCAACTAGCGAGAGTGACAACCTGTCGGGTTGTTGTCATACGGCTTGGCCACCAGAGCGTTTCCCACGCTTTTTTCCGTGGGAACGGTCAACCACTTAGCTCTCAGCCGGGCGTCTTGTAGTCTAATCCTTGTACGGGGTATACCGCGGCCTTCTACGACCTTGCAGACGTCGCCACGGTTATAAAAGGATTAACTGTCGGCGGCGACGTTCTAAGGAGAGCACCCCCATTTTGCACTTATCTGTTCCCTTTCATGTGCCGCCGTTTCTCACGGTCAGTCGGGGAGTACGGCGCCCGTTAATTGCCGTGACGCGGTGTCGCCGAAAATAGCCGTCCGTGACACTAATCTATAGCACAGTTTCACATTCATTGTCTCACAAAGCCCGGCTGACGAAAATAAAAGCCATAAAACGTCTGAGCAGCTCTGCATCAAAACGGCAAAAAAAAAAAAAAGACGCAAAGAAGATACGTCAGAACCCATCTAGCATACAATCGCTGATTAACTAATGAGGCACAACCGTTCCAGAAAAGACAACTTTAGCACGAAAAAAAAAAAGAATGGCAGTGTTTTATCTGCAGAGAGTTTGGTGGCAACAAAGCACCGCGTTCTGTCTAGATTCAACACGCAGAGTGCAAGGACTGGGCTCCTTTAGACTGCGGAAAAGCTCACGGAGCGAATTTCATGTACTTCTATTGCAAAAACGGAAGGAATAATTTTTGTACACTGTCTCGTTCTGCCCCACGCAGCGTTTCGCTTTGCCACGCGGGTTGGAACAAAAATGAGACATTTATAGCATTTTTTTAAATTTTTAGACAATCTTTTCAATGGCACCAACATGGTAATATTTATGTAGCACATAACTTGTACCCAAATGAAAATTTCTGCGTTGATGTTTAATGGTAAGCAGCGGAATAAAAAATATTCGCAATTTTCACATTTATTTTTCGCTTTTCCCCATCCATACTCTATATCTACACAAATACTATAGTCGCTAGCCACTACGTGAATACTTTTCTAGCCGCGAGTGCATGCAAAGACAGCTGATGTACCGAGAGAAGAAAAAAAAACGTGCACGTGGGAGGTGAATTCACTTGGTGCTCACCTTTTTCCGCGATACGCCAGCTCTCCATAGCGAGATCTCGGCAGTTTGGACAAGCTGAGCAAACATTGCGTCGCGTGTTGCGGTGATGTCCTTGCGGGTGCTTCAGAACAACGTAATAAAAGTTCGGACACGGGCTCGCACACCTGGAAACATGGCTGCTGGGCAGTATCGGAGCTACATGCATCTCTGATAGCATCATAGGAAATTCCTTGGATACCTTGTATCTGTACGATGATACACCCGACAGAACGTGTATCGGTATTTGTGTTATCTTTCCTATCTCTTCTATCCCCTCATCTTGTCGTCGCTCGCTTTGGATCACCCCCTCACGTCTCTTCTTCTATTCTCCTTCTTCGGCTTTCCTACATCTTTACTCCTATCCTTTTTATCCCTCCTCACCCCCATCCCTCGTGAGCTACTGTGGCGGTGTCGCTCACTGAAGCAGACAATAACGGGGCTCACTTTTCTCTTCTTTTCCCTTTTCAAGAGTCACTTCGTATTTCAGACGCAACGAATGTGTCATGTAAGATGCTGCTATCAGTAAACCACTGTACGAAACTATATATATGTCGCGGAAGTCCACTTTAGAAACGAATACTGTACTGCCACTAACACCCAACACGGACACTAGAACAGGAAATCGGTCTGTGCTCTTGCTCTGTGCAATTTCCTGTTCTCTATATAGTGTCCGTGTCTGTGCGCGCGCCCTTATTCAGTTAAAAGATGAACAGTAAGCCACACTCACGCACAAAAATAACAATAGGAAAGAGTGATCCTCAAGCACCCTGCAAGATCATGTAGCGGGCTGACGTAATTATATCGTAGTTACAGCAGGAAGGACAAACAACATTGAC
This sequence comes from Rhipicephalus microplus, assembly GCF_043290135.1. Classification (NCBI taxonomy): domain Eukaryota; kingdom Metazoa; phylum Arthropoda; class Arachnida; order Ixodida; family Ixodidae; genus Rhipicephalus; species Rhipicephalus microplus. The sequence continues at coordinate 283,015,706 of NC_134701.1, forward strand.
AAGTAAGTGCGCTCAGGCTTTCAAAGTCGGCGCTCTTTCCAGTCCATGTTTGTGTCTTCCTACCGTTGCCACGCTGCAGCTAGACAATATAGCTACGATGCACTGACTCGCCCAAAATCAAGCTCAATTGTCGCTGACGTAACTTCTTTTCTCCCGTTCCATCCCTCCGTGCTGAGCTTCCAGTTCGCTCGTGAGTGCGAGATAGGAGAGAAAGCGGTGGAAGCGCGCGACAAACACTTGTATATATACAGCTCCACTCATGCTGGGCGTGTTCGAGAAATTTCTGCAGAAGTCGACTCGTGAGGCGATAATCTTTTATATTAAGGTAAGGTCATTCGATGTTTGCTAGAAAAAGTGCCTCATCAACTCTTTGAATTTAAGTTCGTGAGCCGCTATAGTATCTCGTCTCCATCTAAATGTGACCGCCATAGCTAGGACAAAGAACGTGGCACCAGCGTTCGCCGGAAAACTTTCGGTAGTACACTCGCTGCAGAAGCTACACTTCATGTATAGTGCATGACTCAAATACTTAAGAGGCAAGGTGTCAAAAGCGTTAAGTTTTGACGAGTTCGGACGCCTACATGTACATATGTAGTGACGAGTCTGACGAGTGTTGAAATCTCTATATTCTAGGAAATCATGGAACATAAAAGTGCACAAACTGCGACAGGGGAAATCTGTACGAAATGTCACACCCGTCTACTTGAAAGAACAACCTTTAAGAGTAAAGTGGCAAGAAGAAAGAACAGGAAGCGATGCGCCAGGGGGTGCGCCAGAAAATAAATAATTAAAAGAAGAAGGAAGTAATCAGAAAAATTCAATCATACCTTTGATTCGTTTTGAGTATTAAAAGAAGGGCCGAAAGCAGCACAGTGAACCACGGAGAAGCCACATTGCACGTATATTTAACACACACACACACACACACACACATACTTAAGAGGCAAGGTGTCCTGTTCTTTCTTCTTGCCACACACATACCACACACACACACACGCACGCACACACACGCACGCGCGCGCACTTGGCATGCTTAGGTTAAAAAACACTCGCTCTAGAGAGACAGAAAGAGAATGAGGATGAAAGAAAGGCAGGGAGGTTAACCACGGCTGAGCCCGGTAGGCTACCTTGCACTGGGGAGAGGGTAAGGGAATAAAAATTAGAGAGAGAGAGAAGGAGAGAAATGTCACTCATGCCGTCGACAAAACGGCAGTTATGTGCTTAACATCACAGACGGCGAGTCGCATCCGTGTCTTAAACAATTGAGCCCATTCGTTGCATTAACTTGTATGCGCGGTTCCATGCACCCAAAATCTTGCCGATGGTGAAACCATGCTGGTGCCGCTTGCGTTCTCAAGCAGCTGCAGACTTCTGAAGGCTTGCGAGAACTGGAGTGATGGTGTCAAGCAGTTGCAACACGCCTTGAACTGTCGGTGTCCGCATCTTGCTCAGCAGCACGCGCACAGCACTGACCAGGGTGCTGACCATGCCGATAAGTTGTCCTTCGTCCGTCAAGTTGTGAAGTACCGATGAAGTGTCCCTCATTTTCGAAATCTGATGCCTCTCATCAGGCGTATGTATCTTTGGGAGTTCGGGCCAAGCGTCACCTGCATTGCTCCATGGTAGATGCATCATTGCTCTTTGAAACGACTTCGTTTCTCACTGGGTAATAAGTATGAAGCGTCAGCTGCACTGATAGCAGAAGCGCCTTTGTTGTTGGAACCGACAGCGCTTGGCACTCACTCTAAATTTCCAAGAAAGCGCACCAAATCACGGAGGAATCGATAACACCTCTTTCGAGTCGACAAGGCACGCTCTCTCCCCCAGAGTCCTTAATAAGCAGCACGTGCTGTTCAGTCGCGGCTACTACGTGCGAAAACGGCAGCAGCTACACAGATAACAACGGCAACCCCTGCAACTCAGATGCTCACTGTTCGGGATGCGGAGAGTGCAGAGATACCGCGCGAGGCAGCGTTTACACTACACGGCACTCCCTTCTGCAAGCCGTGAGAACGATAAGCCCAACAGCTGCAATTTGCTGCAGACGGTGGACGACGCACAGTTATCAGCTCATTCAAGAGTACACAATCAACGGGCAGAGTGCCAGTGGGCGTAAGATAAGGACACACGGGCACGGCCACGTGGCGATCGGCCGCACATCACCGCAGCATACATATGGTAAATGTCTCGGTCTACAAAAAGAGCATCATCATTGCCAGCCTGACTGCGCCCACTGCAGATCAAAGGCCTCGTCCACGTTTCGCCAATTACCCCGATCATGCGCTTGCTCCCTGCATCCACGTTATCCGCCCCTATTTCTGAAAGCGGCGTTGACACTTTTTTTTTCGGTCAGTGAAATCCCCAATTCTTGTGCGGCCACAAAATGTACTGGTAAGCGTGAGTGCACCACGGAAAAAAAAAAAGTTGGCTTCGTCTCCTACTTTACCCTGACGTCACGACACGTTATAAGCTTCTCGTCACGTGCTCACACAAGATATCGTGACGTCACCACGGCCACTCTGTTGTGTGGCTCCGTTCGTGACCCAGAAGTGCCCACTTTTGATGTCAGGTACCAAACATGCAAGATCGCAAGCAGCGATTTTGCATGTTTGGTGTACCCGACATGACATCACCACAACTATATATAGCCATACTAGCGCGTGAAGTAAACAGAATTGACGCTGCATGACCTGACGGCGGCGCTCTAGTATCGACATAAGTGCGCCTTGCAAAAATTTGCTTTAATACGAAAATAAAATGTGTTATCAGCATTTACTGAGCTTCAGGGCGCGTTTACACTTGATAAGGGAAGTGAAAACGAAAACGCCAGGACAGTCTGAATTGTGAACAGTGAAATTGTGTGCAGTGTAATAAATTCCAGTTGTTGTGGAGAAAACACGACGACTGCTCTATTTGAAGCACACGACGTCACACAGACCGTGGCAAAATGGCGGTCGCCGGCACTTGGCGGGGTTATATTAATAGGCGGCGACTTCTAGAGAATATTTTGCACTTTAACAGTGCATTTTTCATACAAGTCTATGCCCGACATACCCCATACTTTCATTTTTCGTTGAAAATCACTAATGTTTGAGTGGCCATGCGGTGACCCCTTTAACACCCATGCCCACCCATGCCTGATCAACCCGTCGCCGCCGTTCAGGAAGAAGTCATTGTTGACTGCAAGTCCCAATCGGATGCCTTTCTATACCACTTCGCTAAGTCCTTGCCCAGCAAGCTCGTTCAACCAGCACAACAACGCCAGGCAACAAATATCGCAATGGCACACGGAATGTGCACCGCCGCTTTGTCCTCGCCTGCCGGGGACTGCTCTATCAACAGATTCGATCGCGCCAACGCGCTCTGCCGTGACGGCTCCCGCCACAGACGCGTACTACGTGTACACACCTACTATACGTGGCGGCTGGCCGATCAGCCGCTCTTGCTTTCGCCGCCGGTCGAGCGAGGCAGCCCCCGTAGTCGCTAGGTGCGTACGCGGGTACAAGCTTGCGTTTGCGCGCACGTACGCAGCCACAGTGCAGCGCAGCAAACATCCCGCTCCCATTGTTGAACCGAAGCGTTAACTATAGGCGTACCGCAGTCTTGTTCTGCCTGTACTGGCCTTTCGACGCTACAGGGAGGTTGATTGATTTGTGGGGTTTAACGTCCCAAAACCACCATTTGATTATGAGAGACGCCGTAGTGGAGGGCTCCGGAAATTTCGACCACCTGGGGTTCTTTAACGTGCACCCATATCTGAGTACACGGGCCTACAACATTTCCGCCTCCATCGGAAATGCAGCCGCCGCAGCCGGGATTCGAACCCGCGACCTGCGGGTCAGCAGCCGAGTACCTTAGCCACTAGACCACCGCGGCGGGGCGCTACAGGGAGGTTTTCACTGTGAACCCCCTCTGGGTTTCGCTGAAGACAAGGCTGCTTCAGTTGTCCAACCGGGCAGCGTGAAAATAAAAGACCTATAATTGCTAGAGTTCAACATCCCAAAACCCAATATGATTACGAGGGACGCAATATCTAGTAGGGCTCCAAGAATAATTATTCCTCTTTCTGCGGTATCACACAGGTTGTATTTATAATTGAAGTGTATACACTCGTGACATTTTCATTAATGAGTTCTAATAAATTGGTTTGTTATTCGATAAATTTGGGTTTGTTCACATATTCCTTGCTTTGTTTGCTATGAACTCAGTCTTGCAGACAGGTCTGTACTTAATAAAATTGTTCATCTAACGTTTTCTTTATCAGTTCTTATAAAAAGTTTGTAAATGCGGCTGCTTCTTTGTTAAAACATTTAAATTATGGGTACATTACTGCTTTTTTGCGCTTTATAGTCTGGAACGAGTTACGGCACCTTGTCAGGCATTAATTTGCCTTTTTGCCAACCCTGCCCCTTACTTGTGTCTACTGTACTTTGTGTACTGTACTTGGTATGATTGTATAATAATAATAAAGTCTGAAAGAGTGCTCAAATATCGAGGCAAAATATAGTGGAGGGCTCCGAAAATTTCGACGATCTGGGGTTTTTTTATAGCGTGCACCTACATCCAGAAGTGCACGGGCCTCAAGGCGTTTGCATTCATCGAATATGGCCGAGATCCGATTTCCACAACCTTCCGGTCAGCAGATCACGCATTGTAACCACTAAACATCGAGGCGGGTCGTGGTCGAGGAATGTCATTCGCGCTAGAAGGAACAATCGCGCCAAACGTGTTGGCACGATGGCTCATTTGCTTCAACTCAGCAGGACAACTAAAAAAGACCGCGCGACATAAAAGGCCACTGTTTACCTTCAGGGGCTGTATACCTTCAAAGCCGCAGCACTTGTTCGCTTCATAACCACGTCGTCTATAAGGCGAAGCAAGTTAAGCCATAGATGTAATACACGCGGTATAGCTGAGACGTAAATGTCAGCACATGAATCTATAAAGTTCAAAGTCGTTTATGTCGTTGGTTCAAACGTATACGCGCCGCCACCGATTAGATTACCAAACATAAATTCACTTAATGTGGTCACATTTTCTATTCTTAACAACTGTTATAGTCCACAAAGGAAAAAAAATAGATCAAAACCATATACGGTTCACTGATTGACGACTATAGATCCAGACGGCAGAAGGTTTGCGAAAGTGTCATTAGAATTTGAGCGCGTCCTGTTACTCGTCATTCACGTGTTGTTGAAAAGAGGTGAATGTCTCACAGCCCACCCTCTGTGAAAAGAACGTATTCACACGGCATACGTTTCGTTTCTTGTACTCGTAGGCCTTGTATTCCAAATTCCCATGATATACTTGTTATCGAAATGTTTTAGTGTGTACAGACAACAATGCAGAATGCACCTATAGAACCGACTGCACACAAAAATATAGGACCGGAGAACGAGCTTTTGTGTGCCAGTATAAATGTTCCTGCATAGTACATTGACGCAGTACGTAGCAAGATAATCTGTAAATTATAATTGGAAAATACGGACAGTGCCATCAGATTGTACTAATCGACTGACTAAAAAAAGCTGTGTAAAAAAAATGAACTGGTAATCTGGGTTTATTCGCTTTTTCCACTTTTGAGACAGTGAGAGCGAGTTACGTATACATGATCGCATACACGACAGAATGACGTCTGCCTGTATGACAGAATGTGATCTAAAGTGACACTGTTCCAAATATCCGAAAAATTACTCCAGAAACACCTTTCTGATGTAACTGCCCAAAAATATAGTTGACGAGCACACGCAAGATTAGCCACCTTCAGCCAGCATGTGTCGCCATTGGAACAGCATTAACGAACGATAAAGCCTCAACTACAGCATTAACTGCGACAGCATATTTTCTTCATTGAGTGTACAGTATGGTTACTTGATGAGCCGACTGCACTTCAGCGTGGCACAGGCCCTGGCTGTGCATGTATATACAGGAGCTAGCATACGCGCCAGAGAGGAACATTGGTAAAATCATTGCTTTCAACACGGTTCTCGTACAAGGAAAGCGCAACTGTCCCAAATGTTCCATAACACAGAACTGTGCTGGCTGATACGCATTCATGTTAAGACTGGACGTGCAAACACAAACAAAAGAGAAAAGGTCAGGACACCTGACTAAAATAGATCAGCTCCGTGTTATTCTACAAGCTTTCTTTCTAGTACTCCGAGTCCTTTTTGTGTTCTTGATCCTACATGCTTTTCTAGCTCCTTTTATTGCTATTTTTTGTTGATTTCGCGTTAGCGGCGTCATGATTTTCCTCTTGTCCATGTTTGCACGCTCAGTTTTTACATGATTGAAAAAGAAGTTTTCGTTGGCACAACACTACTTCATATATATATATATATATATATATATATATATATATATATATATATATATATATATATATATATATATATATATATATATATATATATATATATATATATATATATATAGTCCTGTAGATCCTCCGTGAGCGGTCACAACGTGGTTTATTTCGACGTTTCGGCCTAGAGTCTGACCTTCATCACTTTTCCTGATGAAGGCCAGACTCTAGGCCGAAACGTCGAAATAAACCACGTTGTGACCGCTCACGGAGGATCTACTGGACTATATATATATATATATATATATATATATATGAGAGAGAGCGCAAACACACGTCCATCACGTTCACACCCACACACACTTTCGCAGATTCGTGTACGTGTTAGGTGCCTGAATGCGGGGATGCGCGCAAGCATTAACCTGCCGTGTCCTTATAAGCTCTAATATTTTTGAAATGTTTAACGTTACCCTCCCTGAAAAGAAATGAATATCAACGCCTTCGACACCACGAGACGACGCTTTCGAAAAAGCGCAGCTCAATCATTCCAACACGTGTCCTCCTTTCTGGACCCTTCCGTCCCTCCACTGCACTCGGTGCCTCCACGTTGTATAAACGCGACAGATCAGACAGCCCCCCCCCTTCCCCCTCTTCTTCCTCTATTGCCCCCCCGCGCTTCGTTTCCTGCAGAACTGGCTCGCCCAGAGCCGATGCCCATTGACCCACATGTATAGTAGCCTCGTATGTCGCGCGATTTCGACAGCGCTCATGCAGAAACGACCGGCGAATGACGGCGCATACGGGTATGTCGTCATCCGCGCTCGACCGCCGGCCGAGTTGCTTTTCACACACGAAGTTTTTTTTTTTTTTAAAGGAACCCCGCACAGCGTCGCTGAAGCTATGCAAAATTTGTTACTGCAGTTAACTATGCGCCAAAAGATCCTGATTCGCACGACGGTCAAACAAACAAGTGTGCGGACGAATGATTGGTGAAGAACGGTAAAAAGACTTCTGGAATACTGGTGCAGCAAAAACACCAACAACAAAAAAACTCGCAATATACGCATTCGTCTTATATAACACGACTGGGAGGCGAAATCCATCCTATTTTTCTGCTTGCTTTGATCCTCCCCCGCCCCCTATCCGAAAGCTTTACGCACCAGATGTGGTCTAGCACAGCCTCAGAGATCGGGGGGCATCGCAACCGCAACTTTTCTGCACGTCGCCTATACTTTTGCACTGCTCCTGTAATCGGCTCACCTTGGAGCTACTAACAGCGATAGTCAACTTTCGCGTTTGATGAGCCATATATAAGGCATTGGCATTAAGATTACGGGGAACATGCAACATATTTTAGGGGCAATGTATTCATCCGCGTGATTATCAGGACGTCGTATAGCTTAAGGAGTGCCAACCATTACAGCGCCTTTAAGGCCACGTAGTGGGTGCATAGCAAGTTCGAAAAAGTTCGAAAAAACCACGCGCATAATTACCCGTGGTTTAAAGCATGCTACCCGTTGCACAGAGTGCAGCCGTATGCAAAACCTTCACTGACACAAGCCACTCTGAACTGATAACAGGATATCGCTATAGCGTTCAACTCTTACAGGCGAAACTTTAGGGTTCCCCAATTTTTTGTACAAGGTTTAATGACTTGTTTGCCTTAAGGGCCACTACAATAAGCGTAGAATAAAGCTACATCTATGACAAGCTTGGTGGCGTCTACCTCGAGCCTCCGAGGAGGTCTTTTTGTCGTCTACCTCCATCCACGTGGTGAGAAAGCCAGAACACTATGAAATGGTTTTTCAAACAACTGCTCAAGCCTTCAATCAATCAATCAATGAAACTTTATTTTCATGAATAGATATATGCAATTACAGGGATTATTTGGACCGATAGCCTAAAGTGGCTAGTGGACGGTCCAATACAATGTGCAACATAAAAAAGTGTACAGGTCAGCTCTGAGGTAACAACATCAAAAAAAAAACAATCATATAATACAGATAACACAGTAATACATTTTTTCCTGCAGATATGCATACTTATTAGCTTGCAGCTAGTTTCTATAGATAGGCACTTATTAAAAAAATACAATGGAAATCGAATCAAACACACACATGCTTACATGTCTTGACTCCACAGAAAAAATGATTTACATGCCATGCTGAAATTACGCGCCGTTTTAATCTCTAGGGGGACCGTGTTCCATATTTTTGTTCCATTAAACTGTATCAGTTTTTCTCCGTAAAGTCTTTCTCCGTATCAGTCTTTCTCCGTAAGCCTTGACGAACGCTGCACGCTTTTCGTGACACAGAAAGTAGGAAGCGGAGTGCCCGCTCATCGATGACCCGTACGGATTCAACGAGGCTTACACGAGTGATCGACACAGCCCAGCAATCTCCAGCAGGGTATACACGTGCATAGGATAGTATACTTCGTCAACGCGCCCGTCACAAACTTCCCGTTTGTCCGACAGAGATCGATCTCGCATAGCTGGTGCGAGCACACACACGACTGTGGACTCGGCACCGATACGCCCGTTCGAGCCATTCGCGGGAAACGTGCGAAACCTGACCGTTTCGAGCAGCTCGACTTTCTATAGCTTCGTATAGCAGCTAGTGCACGTGTATAGCGGCGGCGTCCGTTCTTCCCGCTATGGAATGACAAATCGTCGACATGTGGGCGTGGTCACTCACCATGCGTTAAGGAATCGATTGCGATCATTTCCTTTATCTGCTGCCGAAAACGAAGGGGCGCGTTTTCACTGTATACGTAGCTGTCAAAAACGCTCTTACGACGCTCAATCAAAGATAGAGGCGTTCTGTTAACGGTCTTGAAAGCGATGCACAGAGTAACGCACTTTGTTTATATGAACAAACAACGTGGAACTAAAGTTAGAAACACGCGCACCTCAGCCGTTTATCACTATGTACCAGAGTTGTCCCCGTCACATTGGGTTTAGGGTTTTGGGTTTATTTCCAACACAAAAAGTTGGGGGTTCCCCAGGCAAAAAAAAAAAGCTGTTGAAAAACAGCTTGAAGGGAGCTGAGGGACCGTACAGGCAGCAGCGAATAAAAAGCGTAACTAACACACGACATGATACAACTTATACAACTTGACAAGATATAATAGCATCGGTACATAGCAAAGTAAATATAAGGGGGTACAACAAAAATGCACAGATACAGCGAAATGAATGTAACAGGGAAATGCATCAGAAATTAAAATGCACCCATATAACTAGGATAACTGCACATACCGAAAATGCAAACGTTTGAACGTATAAAAACTGCAATGCAAGAACAGTGGTGCAGTGACAGCTAACGAGGTTATGCTGTAATGGCTGCACAGTCATTTAATAGGAAAAGTTTTATTTGTTTTTCAAATCTATGGAAAGGGATATCAAAATTTATTTGTGAAGATACACGATTTATTAGTGCAGGTATCTGATAAGTTAGGGCTGACCTTCCGTAGTTCGTACGTGTTCTTGGTATTGGTGTCTGTGTATTACGTAGTGGATAACGTCTTGATGTTGCATGTGCCACGTCTATCGGATCATGTTTCTGTATGTGCAGGAGCAGTTTATAATCGTATAATGTGGTTGCTTTAAGCAAATTATATATACAGAACTTTCATCGGCAGTAGATCTCGCGACTTACACCCAGCTTGATCAGTAACGTTTGAAGTATACATCAGAACACTGCGATTATCAGCTAGCAGTAGCAAGCTGCAGCTACCGGTATGCATAAAGCAACAAGACACCCGCCACGGCGGTCTAGCGCTTATATAGCGCTCGACTGTTGACACACAGGTCGAGGGAGCGAATCCCAGCCACAGGGTTTCGATGGAGGCGAGAATGCTTGAGGCCCGTGTGTTTAGATTTATAGGTGCGTGTTTAAGAACCCCAAGTGGTCGGACGCCCTCAACTAAAGCATCCCTCGTATTGTAGTTTTTGGGACGTTAAATATCAACCATTAATTATGAAGATGCCACAAGCCAATGTCGAGCTGCGCATGCATGGTCCCGTTGCCGAAAGCCTGCGCCCTCGCGTATAGTATAGCCTCAAAGTACAGCCGCCTAATCGAATGCCGTCACTTGAAATATCGACGATATATATATATATATATATATATATATATATATATATATTGTAACGACGAGAAATAAGACACAACGCCTTTGCTGCAGGCCGGCTGTTCTTATTCTGCTTCCTCCTCGTCGTCTTCCTCCTAGCATGCGAGTCTGTGCCAGAGAGAGTTCCAGTTTCGGTTTTCGTCATTACACTCGGCCATGACTGCTAGCGCGCAAAGGGCAATTTTCTCTGGAGGGCGGCACTGGGAGTGCCGTGGTAGTCTGTCATGTGCACGCCTCGAGCTGTCCTGTGGAACTGTCCTGTACTCTGGTGGACGACCCTGGCTGTGTCGAGGTGGTCGTTGCAGGTCGCGTCCGCGCGGCAAGTTAATGTAGTCACCTGGAGAATGTAAACCCAGCAGGTGATACTGGCTGGTGCGGAGTGATCGCATTGGTGGCGGACCATCGCGATGACTACCCCTTCGCTGCTTGGATGACATTGCAGGGACACCAGTATGCAGTACTGCGGCCCACACTGAGCGGGGACGCCTGCGTTGTTCAGAGCGAGGGAAGGTACGATGGGCTATATCGATAGATATCAGCGACATCGCTGTGTAGACTTTGCGCGTAGACTTGCGACGCAAGTCGTGCTCTAGCGTCTTCGCTGATGCACTGCTGGTCGAAGTGGAGGTTTTTGCCAATCCGTCACGTGCGTTCATGTCGACATGGCCAGTTGCCTCGCCATCCGGAGCAACCGTGAACTGCACCGGAATGACTTCGATGGCATCCTCCTCAGGTGGAGTAGGCACTTGTGGCTCGTTAGGGGAGACGGCATTTGGCAAGTTACGAGCGTCCACGCACTCGGCCAATGACGGCAAAGGTGGCAGGGGATGGTGCGGCTCCTTACTATGGGTCAAACTGGCCGTTGTGACGTGTGCTTGGTCTCCGGCTGGTTGTGAAAGAGCCGCCGTCGTCACGCAGCAGGTCAATGGATCCAGGCCATTTGGGGCTGACCAGCTTGGAGGCTGGCTCACTGGCTTCTGTGCTTTATAGGCGGTCCTAAGTTGGGTCAAGGGTAATTGTGTGTCAGGTGTCGACGCGGAGTCAGAGATTTGCCCGGAGGAGTACACCGTCCAGCTTGTCTCGATGATTGCCGCAGGGTACTCTGGGAAGCTGTCCGGGGAGGGGGCACGCGGCACAGCTGTAGGGGGGCGCGGCGCCTCGTGAGGTTGATCTCCGAGGTAGGGCAGGTTGGCAGAGGGTGCAGCTGCCTCGTCGTTGTGCTTCTCAATAGCCCCTTGCTCGGTAGTGGCGAGGGTAGAATGAGAGGTAGCAGTGAGGTCAGACTCATTTCTTCCAAACGCAGCAATGAGCTTGGCGCTCCAGTCCGCCCAGGACTGCTGCCGCACGCCTTCGTACCTGTGCCACGCAGCAGCAGGATTTTGAAGGCGGTCTAAGGCCACGCACCACTTCTGATTGTCGCTCCATCCCTTGCGAGCTCCGAGAGCATTGATGGTAGCCACCCAATCGACGGCATCGTCCTGGAAGCCGCGAAACTCGGGTAGCTCGGAGGCAGCCGGTGGTGGTGTCACGGCAGGCGAAGCTCCAGAAAATAGCGACGCCACACAGCCAAGTTGGTGTGAAAGAGCCGCGAGAGTATACTGGAGCTTGCTGCGGCTCTCGGGGGAAGTTGTTGAATGGTCTTGCGAGGCGGCCGCGGCCAACGCCTCATCGATAATGTGAAGTCCCGGCAAGGCAGCAGGGAATATCGCAGAACTCGACGCTGTCAGGGCGCCGACCTCGAGGCGGAGTCGCGCAATGGTGCGCGAAAGCTCGGTGGCACTCTCGGGCGGCCCACATGCGGAGCCAGTGGGGACGTGTTCCCCGATCAGCGTACTCACTGCTGCGGTACCCTCGGCCGAGGGAGCTTGAACAGCACCCCTGAGCGGCTGAGGTGCCGATGAAGCACTGAGCAGGACGTTGTCGCAGTGGGAAGCGTGAACGGCATTCCCGGTCAACGACAGGCCATGTACTGTCGTGGTGGGGCCGGGGCAAGCCTGCCCAGGAGCCATCGAGAAGGCCTGGACGCCGTCCCCGAATGGCGGCACAGGTGCTCCCGGCTGCAGGAGGGCTGTCGGCTCCATGATCGAGGAAGCGTGAACAGCGTTTTTACGATGAGAGAACCACGCAGTGGCGGCAGGTGAACAGCTGCTGAGGAGGCCTTGACGCCGTCCCCGAGCGACGCTTACCGCATCTGCACGTCGGCGGGCGTCCTGGATGACGAAGCCGGGACGTATGACGTCTTCTTCATCGACTGCGCCATTGTAACGACGAGAAATAAGACACAACGCCTTTGCTGCAGGCCGGCTGTTCTTATTCTGCTTCCTCCTCGTCGTCTTCCTCCTAGCATGCGAGTCTGTGCCAGAGAGAGTTCCAGTTTCGGTTTTCGTCATTACAATATATATATATATATATATATATATATATATATATATATATATATATATATATATATATATATATATATATATTATAGTTCCGAGCTCGGAGGGAACGCGTCGTAATGAGGCGTCAAAAGACTCGTCGTTCCCCACGCTTTCATCAATAACCTATCGAAGTTGCACTAAGCGTGTTCGAACAAAAATGCTCAAACGGTGGCAGTATGAGGATCTATAAGCGGAAGGGGCTGCCTGAATTCTGAGAGTGGGCGCAAGACAACCGATACGATCACAGACAACCGATAACATCAGAACGTCGCGTTCCAAAGGAAGCGCCACCGCGGAAGTATAATGTGAGTCTCAACGGAACAAGCCCGGATGTTGAAAGGAAATGGTCGATGATAAAACGTTGATAAAAAAAGTGACGTCACGCCTTTTGGACTGATAGCTCGCGAAAACGCCTGGTTCCGAGAATCTATAGCCTTCACAGTCCCGCCATGTTCTTCATGCCCGAGTCTCAGAGCTTCGTCGTCACCGCAGAAAATCGTTTGCACGTTTCCCGCAGTATTGCGTGAAGTTCTCGCCCATTATTTCGCGCCGATGTTTCCCCACGGCGCGCTGATCCCGCGCTTTGTTCCACGCGTGTCGTCGAAGCTCCGGAAAAAGCTTCGTCTAAACGCTTGTCACGCTGAAAAAAAAAAAAAAGATCTTGCTCGCACGCGTGTTTACAAGTAAACAAAAACTCCCAAGCATTTCCCCGAGGGTGAACATGGTTAAGTGCGAATACACGGGGTGATGTTATGAGGGGTATTTATTAATTCGCACTATTATATTTATTAATCACACTATGGTGCCTTTATGGTGTAATGGTTCCTGGGAATCGCAATTTGATCACACGGGGGAGTTTACGTTAACTCACTGGCGAATGCCAACGGATTTTAACTTTACTCCCCCTCACGACCCGCTCTCGACGGGAGACTGAGAGAGAAGGCGGGCGCGCGAGAGAGAAGGGTGCGCGCGCAGCTGCAGCGAGCGAGGAGAGCGGAGGAGCGAGCGAAGAGGGAGGGGGTATAAGGCGCGTTACTGACACCGATATCAGCGTCGCGTCCGTGGCTTATTCGGTAGAGCGTCGCGCTGCGGCCCGCCAAGTCCTCTTTCTTTTAAAGATAGAGAGAAGACTGCGGACGCCGCCGACGGCGGTGGATGGTTTGGGGTCGCTTATAAAGTGTATTCACACTTAAAACGCGCAGCTGCGCGTGAGACACACTGCAGCTAAACGCCAGAGGCTAGTCGACAGCACCCGCAGTCTGGGTAGAATAGTAATAATAGTGCGCTGCTATTGCATAAATCGCTTCGCCATTAGGGCGAAATCGGGAAACTACGTATCCCCAATCGAAGCAAAGCCAGGGTTCGCTCCTCTGATGTGAGCGACGCGCGGAAGAGGTTTCTATCGAAGCAGAAGGTTCTGCTCGTAAGCGAACGCGACAGGTATACCGACAAAAGCGCCTCTAGATCAACCAGAGCAGGGTTTCAAGGGCTGCCCATGCATGTCTTTTTGTGACCATGTTCGTAAGCACCTATAGTTGTATGAATCACTCAGCAGGTGGCGCTCGTGTGACAAACCAAACGATCGATCGACCGACCGACGCACGTACGGACGGACTTAAAAAGGGACGGACGGACAGAAGCAGGGACGGACGGAAGCAGGGACGGATATGGACGGACGGACGAAAGCATGCGAGGTCAGACAGACGAACGGACGCACGACTGGACGGACGAATGGAAGCACGGACGGATGGATGGACGGACGGGCGAACGGACGGACGGACGCTTCGTCCCACTCATCACCCTTCACTCCGTGAATATATGCTGCGATATTTTTCTCTCCTTTTTCGGTATTCATTCAATATCGCGCTTGAAATCTATCACCGTGCGGTGAAATTACTTCAAATTTATTATAAAATTCACAAACACTTGCTAAGATAAAATAAAAAAAAAGATTTGAGAGGTTTAGTTTGACTTTTACCATCCGGTGAGCTCATAGCAATGTATGCATGTATATTACTTTGTGTGTGTTGATTGATTTGTGGGGTTTAACGTCCCAAAACCACCATTTGATTATGAGAGACGCCGTAGTGGAAGGCTCCGGAAATTTTGACCACCTAGGGTTCTTTAACGTGCACCCAAATCTGAGTACACGGGCCTACAACATTTCCGCCTCCATCGGAAATGCAGCCGCCACAGCCGGGATTTGATCCCGCGACCTGCGGGTCAGCAGCCGAGTACTTTAGCCACTAGACCACCGCGGCGGGGCTACTTTGTGTGTGTTCACAAGTGGTCAGGCAGAACGCTGTAGCGTATGCGTACAACGTATTGCCATGGCTCCGGCAGGCCGACTCAGCAAAGCACATGCTTTGCCATTTTTTTTTTTTTAAGCCTGACGCATTCCGTGCCTCTCGAGCCGTTCTAACCTTAAAAGCGCGGGCACCACATGCGCAATCAACAGAAGGAGAGCGCAATAGCACCGACAGCAATGGTACAGTCGCATCGCCAAGCGTGTGCGCCTCAAGCCAGTATGCGGAAACGTATCAAACAATGCGGCTTGCAAATGCGCCCGTAATTTTCCGCATTCTCAAAAGCAACGCAATGAAAGAAGTGGTTGTTAAACTCTAAAACGCCTGAAATCAAGACTGCTTCCCCCGCCTCTCTAACCATTCAGCAGTTGTTATTCACTATACCGGCCAACACCGAATCATTCCGAGCTCGCTTCTTTAAAGAGTTTTGAAACTTTACCCTATAGCACGGTGGTCGAGAAGAAAGCCGCTAGCAGGACGTCCTGGTTGCGGAACACGAACCGACCAGACATTCTCCACTATGCAGATCATTAACGCGGACTCTGCACGAGCAGCGACGGAAGCGCGCAAGCGCTGTTCTGTAGCCATCATATCGCTGTGCCCGTTCACTTTGATACAGCGCGGAAAACAGCCACGCAACTTCCACAATCGTATGCGACCAAGAGGAAATAATTGGGACACTTGTTGCAATACGACGAATATGCTATACGGAGACTGTTTCGTACAAGCTTCTATACGCTGCAGCTACAAGCTATACCTATAGAAAGGCTGAAAATGGTCCCCACACTTTCCCGAAAAAAAAAAAAAAGTTTAAGCCCAACTGCAACAAGCTTAGAACTGGAAACTGGGGGAAATTGGTATGCATTCACCGTTTAGGGGGTGCGTATAGATGATCCGTTGATATAGTGCAGTATTCACAATGACAAGGACCAAGCGCTGACTCACACCAATGTTTTTATTATTAATCATGCATATATATAAAAGGTTGCATCACAACACTCGCCAATTAAAGAAAAATTAAGAAGAAGGTGCAACATACGCATTAGAGATGAACGCTAGTACCGTATCCCATTTTGCGAGTGCGCCGACGAAGAAAAACATTTATGCATAGATGCAACAGAAAGTTTTGCAGAAAACGCGCAAAACTTGTTTACCGTAATTTATATTTGGGGCATAGTTGATTGGTTTGTGGGGTTTAACGTCCCAAAACCACCATATGATTATGAGAGACGCCGTAGTGGAGGGCTCCGGAAATTTCGAACACCTGGGGTTCTTTAACGTGCCCCCATATCTGAGTACACGGGACTACAACGTTTCCGCCTCCATCGGAAATGCAGCCGCCACAGCCGGCATTCGATCCCGCGACCT
The DNA here is from genome assembly GCF_043290135.1 of Rhipicephalus microplus. Taxonomy (NCBI): domain Eukaryota; kingdom Metazoa; phylum Arthropoda; class Arachnida; order Ixodida; family Ixodidae; genus Rhipicephalus; species Rhipicephalus microplus. The sequence continues at coordinate 283,032,241 of NC_134701.1, forward strand.
GCGGGTCAGCAGCCGAATACCTTAGCCACTAGACCATCGTGGCGGGGCATTTAGGGCATAGTTCATCCAGAACTACATGCGAATGAAATACCAGTGAATTTATACCTCAGGAGCACATACATCTTCCGATAGGAAAACAAAACAACAATTCATCCATTACACCTACCGCGTGAAATAAACTCATGACACGAAACGCAGAAGGCGAGCCACACTCGTGGGCGCCACATCCGAAAATAGGCGACGCCAGTAGCTGCCCCGATCCACGCTTAACAAATCTCGGAGGCGACGTACTGTAGTGCAGTCTACGTCACACAAACAGCAAATTATGCCATAGTGAACTTTTTAGGGCTCGTATTTTTTTTACGGACCCTTTATGGAAACCAGCAGATAATGAAGTTAAGAAGGTACAAGGAACATTAATTGTACTGTTTTTGATGTGTATTGCAGTAACTGTGATACAGAAGTGAAGAAAATAAAGTGGAAGAAAGTAATCACAATTACTACAGCACCCTTAAACAATATAGATTACGCTCCTTATACCTTCCTTTGTCATCTGCTGGTTTTCATTAACGATAACTACGAGGTGCACAGATTACTGGCCAGGCGCGATTAAGAGACTGCTAATAAGGGCATTACAGATCCGCTCGATCCACGATAGTGCAATGATTTTAGGGTATATATCCATTTGCAAATAATTGATTTCCGGTGAACCATTTCGCGATCCACTTTGAGAAATTAAGCAGATCGCATTTATTTTGCCGAACATATGCCGCCAATTCCGTTTCAAGTGCACAAGCGTGAGTGCTGAATACTATAATAACGCGAAGTAAACTGAAGAATGAAAAAAAAAATTAACAACAAATTTTACTTCGGTTCTACCAGCCTGTGCGCAAAAAGTTAGGCACTATCGCACCTATAGCAAAGGCTGCGCTACAAGCGTGGACACTCGGACGATCTTAAATGGCTCACAACGTACGCGATCAAAGTAATGGCTTTTAAGGAGGCCTCCTCTTAAAACGCGACTGAATGGGTAAAGGACAGAAAAGACACGACCAACCGTGAATGCGTGCCAAGAAGTCTTTCGCGGAGCACAAAGACGACAGATCAGCGCAACGTCAACGACCACGTCACAGACCGCTCAGTGAGGGCCGACTAAACCTGCACTTACTCGCTATGTGGTGCATAGTCACGCTTACTAGCCGCCCGAGACTTGCTAGCCGTTCTAGCCTTTCACATTAGCGGAGAGGTCGGAACTGCTAGTTTGAGCTGGATTACCGTATAGGGTAATTCGGCTCAAACAACGTGGTCGTAAATGGCGCTCGCGCTTCGACTCATCTATAGACCACTTTACGGCGGAGGTAGTATAGTGATCCATAGAATCGGTGGCTGCAGTCTCCGTGAAGGCGATATTGCGAGTACCCACGAACGACGTGATTTTGCGAGATAAAGCCATAAACAAATGACGCCACATAGTCTACATTTCGGGAAATCAAGTCTACGTTATGTGAAGGCGGGCGCATTCGCAGTTTCTATCCGGTATTCCGGTTACACGGTAACGCGAAAGATCTACTGACAAACTAAAAACCTCTAATTTCGAGTGCTAAAATTTTTCAACGTGCACCTATACGTATACAATCTTAAGCACATAGAGCAGGGCTACGCGAAAAGACAAGTACCATAACAAATTCACGACAGTCACCAGGCTATCGAGCACATGAAAGCCACTGCCCGGAACCATGTGGCGTGGCCTGATGTTGACGATGATCACACACGAAGTGAAATCCTATGCGGTATGCCAGGAGTATCAGCATGTGCGCCGATAAGAGCAGTCGACACCTTGGTCATTTCCAGAAACGCCATGGTCACGCCTACATGTCAATTTCGGAGGCCCATTTAAGGGACATCACGTTCTGTTCATTGTAAACACCAGTTGACATGTGACATATCACCTTGGTAAGCAGTCTACGAGAAGTTTTTGTGTCAGGTAATGGTACAAAGTTCACTAGTATGAAATTTCGGCAGTTTTTGCAGAGAAATCAAGTTAGAGGCATCAGAGCGCCGCCATATACCATCCTGCAGCTAATGGTCCAGCTGAACGTGTAGTGCGGTTGGTAAAAAGCTAAAGAGGCCGACGTCTGGTGGTTTCCAGACCCAGATTAACCGAATGCCATTCCGGTACAGGACAACACGTCATAGCCTCACTGGAAGGCCCTCAGCAGAGTTATACTTATAGGCGAATTCTTCGAGCACGTCTCAAACCTTTGTGTCCCGACCCTCGAAGTGATGCAGTGTTGAAGCAGCTGAAGAGAAACTACATCATGATAAAGGAGCACGTCAAGCTCAGTTGCTTCAACTAGGTTTACGCATTCTTGTAAAGGAGCTCAGACCAGACGCGTCATGGCTACCAGCTACCGTTATAGACCCAACAGTTTCATCTTCAGTGCAAGTGGAGCCCGCTGAGGGGCATAGCAACAATCGGCATGCTGATCACATCAGACCGAATGTCTGTCTTCAGCCTCCTTACTACGGTTCCCCTGGAATAGTGCAAACAAGGCAACTATCACCTGATGCAGAGACTGAACTAGCTAGCGGATCTCTAGTGGATGCTGAAGCGACGCCAGAGTACATGGCACCACAACCTGCACCTTTGGTGCCTAAGGCCACTGTCGCTTGACCACCACTCGGAAGATACCGATTGAATCGATTGATATGAGGGGTTTAACGTCCCAAAACCACCATATGATTACGAGAGACGCCGTAGTGGAGGGCTTCGGAAATTTCGACCACCTGGGGTTCTTTAACGTGCACCCAAATCTGAGCACACAGGCCTACAACATTTGCGCCTCCATCGAAAATGCAGCCGCCGCAGCCGGGATTCGAGCCCGCGAGCTGCGGGTTAAGCAGCCGAGTACCTTAGCCACTAGACCAGCGCGGCGGGGCCACTCGGAAGATCTCAACGAGTGAGGAAGCCAGTGTGGCGATACTCTCCCAAGAAACTTCGGGGGCGGGGAGGAGTTACATAAATGCGACTTGTTGGTGGCGCCACCTAGCCTGAGATTGATACGAATTAAGGAGCAGTAGGGCAGAGGCAGGTCATTTCACCGTCAGCAGCACAGTTGTGCGTTTCGTTTCTCACAGGGTATTCGCCGCGAATTTAACAGGAGTTACACAGGAAGGGCAGCTGCAATACTGAAGGCCAAAGCGGCTCAACGGGAATAAACATCAGTTTGACACGTGCCTATAAAAAGTAACCAAAAATACATCAAAAGATTATAGTATCTAACAGCACAAGAAAGGACAACGACAAGAAACACCTGCGGACAAGCGCTGAATTATCCTTGTAATTTTTTTTTTTGCGCAGTTAGATACTCTATTAGATCACCCACTTGTCCAAAGATTTGCACGCATCAAAAAACTACACAGCGAACACCAAACAACGAACACTGACGATAGCAATATCAGAATAACATTTATCGACCATGACATGCGCAGACTCTAGAAAACTGCTAAAAACGCACAGTCCAACTGGACCACTAGGTTTGACTACACAAAACCATCTAAAAAATGCCGCTCCTTATATTGCGAGAACCACCAATGAAAAAGGCCTTTACTACTTCCTTTTTCCATTTTGTCATTGGGCCTGATAATGTCTGGTGGCTTTACATCCCAAAACCACAATATACTTATGGGAGACGCCGTACAAGTGGAGGGCTCCGGAAATCTTGGCCATCTCGTATTCCTCAAGGCGCTCTGACAACGCACACACAGTACACGGGCCGCTACCCTTTCGCCCTCATCTAGATGCGACCGCCACGTCCGGGAATCACGTCATTCGACTTGTACAAGGTTACTGTATCGCCAATACTCTACGTACATTTACAGTACTTACTGTTTATTTATTTATTCATACTGCAGGTCAATATGTTGGCCCATGCAGGAAGGAAATACACTGACAAAAAAAAGTAATTAAAGATAGAGTCAAAGCAAGAAAAAAAAACAAATTCTACATGAAGACGGTGTAATCAATAACCACATTGTACAAAACGAAAGGATTGATTGGTACAATAAAATAAATGACGCTTTCCTTAAAAAGAATTGTCCAGACAATAAGAAATTAAAATTAAAAAAAAATTACAGCATATCCACGGAGTGAATGATGATTAGTGGGGCAACGCGTCCTTTAGTCTGTCCGTGCGTTCGTCCGCACGTGCGTCCATCCCTCCATGCGTTCGTCCATGCGTCTGTCCGTCCGTCCGTGCGCGCGTCCATCCGTCCACCCATTTGTCCGTCTGCTTGTCTGTCTGTCCGTCCGTGCGTCCATCTATCCATCCTTCTAGTAAACACTCAGAGTACCACCAACTCACATCTTTTCATCGTATATTTGTATCATATTGAAGTACCACCACCCAGCGAACATTGCAAGGACTAAACGAGAGGTGGTTACCTCTTCATCCTCTTGCTGCTGCTGCTGCTGCTGCTGCTGCTGCTGCTGCTACTACTACTACTACTACTACTACTACTACTACTACTACTACTACCACTACTACTACTACTACTAAAAACAAATTGCCTACAGCTTGATGTGGTGGTCTTCTCGAGACAAGCTTGGACCACGGTTTCAATGGACAGCGAGCACAGTTTCGAACCAATATGTTTCTACGTATTAGAAGCAAGGGTTGATGATGATGGGTGAAAAGGGGTGTGTGACAACGTCATTTAGTGAGCAGGGTCTGCAAGTGCACGAGCCATATTCCTTTCAGTTTACAGCAAGACCGACGGGACATTTCGAGACAAATCGCCGTCATTTCCGTGCAAACGATGGGGCTGAATAGTGGCACACGAAAAAACGTGGCACAAGCGGCCGCACAAGCGCACAAAAAAAAAGCCCGCGGCCGCCGCACAAAGAAGGGAGATGCGTGCCTCGGGTAAACAGTCACGCCAACGGAGTGTGGCGTCGCGTGAGAGCCGTCGTCCTCGTACCACGCGGGGCGCGGCGGCTCCAACGACGACGTGGCGAAAGCGCTGTAAATACGAGGGGGGAACCTCCCCGGCGCTTCGGGGATAATGAAACGGGCCGATCGAGGAGCCGTATACGCGAGGCGACTTGAGGAGCACGGCACAATCGACCTTCGCGCTGCGCACGGCAGCGTGTCCGTCTTCTATACGCGCCAAGTGACACGAGCGGAGAAACTTTCGCAGGGCGCCATCGCGATGTGTCCCAATCGATTCGAAGGGACACAACTCTCGCCTCGCACCGGACTTGGCGGTCACAAAGACGCGGCGCCAACCCTGGCTGAATCAAATGTATGCTGCAATACTAAGCAGCTGGGTTACAGAGAGAAACGTAGTGTTAAGTGATGGGCCCCATCTGGACAGCGCAGCTTACCAGGAGCGAAGGGTGGGTCACCCGCCATGGCGGTCTAGTGGTGATCGCGCTCGACTGCGGACCCGAAAAGTCGCAGAATCGAATCCCGGCCGCAACGGCGGCATTCGGAGCAGGCGAAAAGCTGGAGGTCCGGATACTTTAGATATGGGTGCACGTTAAAGGCACACTATACTCAAATATTAAGTCGACGTTGATTGTTGGGATACAGTGGTCCAGAAACCTCGCAGGTCTACTTTGGTGCAATGAGATGCTTATTTCAAAATAAAATCACGGTACACAAGCCCACACGGTGTTAACGCGCTTCAAGTCATCCGCCAGAGCAGGCTTTCTCATAGGCGAGCGCACGAGGGGGGTGGGGGAGCAGCCCACAACTAATAGGCGAGGGGGCCAAATGTGCATCATACATTGACTTCGTATGCCTATGGAGGGTAGTGGTAGTGATTAGAAAGAAGAGGAAAAAGGCACCTAATTTCTGTCTGTCTACAGGCGACACGGCGCAGTGCCTTATAGAGGTGGGGGGAAGGAGGGATAAAAAGAATAGAAGGAAAATAGACGGAGAAGAAGACAGCCAAGCGAGAGAAAAAAAAATTGCCCGCAGCTTCCCTCGGGGGAACACTGAGGAGGATGCGGAGCATATAATTGGTTAACGGGGTGTTAAAGTGCGACTTACTTGGGTCGATGGCTAAATTGGTTAACGTGGTTGTGAAATGGGGTGTTAAATTGCGACTTACTTGGGTCGATGGCTAAATTGGTTAACGTGGTTGTAGCAGGGGGTGTTAAATGAGTGAACACGTACACACGTATGCGAAAGGGCGGCGCTGGTCGAAGGGACGTCGATCATTGTGTTTGTGGATTCGTTGGAATTCATTTCACCGCGACCTTGGACGTCGACGCGCCGTACAAACCAACCGACGAGCGGCAACTGAGCGAGCGAGCGCCGACCTTGAGTATATATACAGCACGACGGCGCATGCACTGTCAGCTGTTGAATGTTCTCGAAGCGCGACGCCACATGCGCGTCCACTGGAGAATCAGGAGAATTGTAGATGTCGAACGCGGTGTGTAGAGGAGGAAGGGTGCACAGATGGTGGAGGAGTGAAGCGCGCGCGGTGTGTAGAGGAGGAAAGGATGCACAGATGGTGGAAGAGTGGGCGACGGCACGATGGCGCATGCGCGCGCGTCAGCTGTCGAATGTTCGAGAAGCGGTGCGGACGGCGCGGACGGCGCACTACAAGGCGCGAGTATAAGATGCTTCCGCATCTAAAAGAAGGGGATAGGAAAGTGGGGATCCGGTCGAAGCAGTCCAATGGCGGGGTGCCGCAATGCGAGAGCTGCACGGCGTCAGGAGACCGCGGAGGGCGAACCAGTCGGCGGGAGCTACGCTGATGCCGGAGATCGCGAGGGCACAACCGTCCAGCTTGAAATCCTGCGAGCGAATCTCCCTATGGAGGGGAGGCGCTGCAATGAACATGGCACGCCCTCCCCCCCCCCCCCCCTCCCGATGGCGAACCCTGCGCTGCACGCCTATGGGCCTTCTGACGTAGCATTTGCCTATAGTCCAAAGTTTCCCGTCTTCACTGCGCGTTGATGTGGTCGGGGGTCTGCCCATAAGACCGGAGCCAGCCAGAGTCTCGGGGAAATGTCAAGGAAAGGAGCCCGGAGCTGTTAACAGTAGCTTTTATTTACATTATTTACAAGTAGCCTCTTAGATGATGGTGGTAGTATCAACGAAGTTCTCGATCGAGGCTTCATGAGAGCACTGAACATATTTTAACACAGTGCACGACTGCGCGGACACATACGAAAAAGAGACAAACCGCAGCGCTGCGCTGTGTTAAAATATGTTCAAGTACTATCACCAACTGGCCCACCTTTCAGTCATTTTGCTTGATGGGAGCTTCTGGGAGCTTCTTGGAAGCGTCTCAGCGCTCGCGTTTTATGCCCTGGTCTTCCCAAGATTCCTTGTAGGGAAAAACAATGGATGCCAACAGTTCAATGAAAATTGCCATCTTCACCTCCACCCCCAAAAAGGGAAGGTGAAACACCAACTCCTTCCCAATCCAGGAACGAAGGAAGAGGCACGCCCCGTTCGTCCCAAGGCGAGGGAGAACACACTGCACAACGTGCATGCACGGCACAGAGCGTAGGCACTGCGCCGAGCTCCCTACAGGGCTGCAGAAATTAGGTGCCTTTTTCCTCGTCTAACTACCACCACCACGTTGAGTCTTACGTGCAAAGCAACTGTGTAGTCCGTTGCAGTGGTGTGTGTGCGGCTCCAGGCCGACGATGGTTTGTGGAAACGGCGGCATGAGTGCACCACAGAGAACGTTGGAAATGCACAGGAACACGGATCCCAGACGCTTGGCTTATTGTCCGGTGCGGCGCATAGATGACCAAACAGCCCTTCTTAGGCCGTCAGTTGGTCGGGCAAGTTGAAAAAGTTTTACGAGGGGAGACGACTGCGCTGCGAAATTAGAAGTGCTGCTGTCCAGTTGTCGCCGCTTTCGGCGCATCTCGGGGAGCGCTGACCCGGAACAAATCAGGGTAGGCTCAGCCGCAACCTCTCATGCGTCCAAGCGGAGCCAAGCTAGGGAAGTAACGACGGCCGCTGACACTGTAGTGGCAGCAGAGCGAAAGTGGTCACCGCAGCCTACCGGAGACATGGCCTCCCGGCCACCACCCTAGAGCACCTACTGTTCCTATCTCGTCCCCATCTACCAGCGCTCCGGAGCCTGGTAGAGTTCCTGGACGAGACGGGAATCGTGGCCTGCCGCTGAGGACGTGCCCATTGCCACCCTACCCTTGCTTCTGGACTGCTGTTCGTGTTGATGACGACCGTGCCACTGCTCACTTAATCTTTTCTCTTCTTTCCACTTTTCTCCCTTTTCCCTTCCCCGCAGGCACTGCGCCGTGCTCCCAACCGGGTTGCAGAATTTAGGTGCCTTTTCTCATCTTCTAACCACTACCACCAAAGTGGCCGGAGCTGCAGCAGCCACAACGGCCATCGCAGCTCGCCGCGATAGATGTCGTCGGGGAACCTAACAACAAAAATATCTGGGGTTTTACGTCCCAAAACCACGATAACATTGCGAGAGACGCCACTGTGGAACGTTCCGGAATTTCGGCGATTTTCGGCGTTTAGCGCGCACTGACAACGCACAGTACACGGGCCTTGTGGCCAGAATCACCGGAGACCCTGACAATGAGACATTGGCTCGCGACGCTGGCGCAGAGGCACGTCACTCAACCTACTTATAAGCTAGCGAGCCATCTCTGACTGCCAGTGACTCGCCGCAGCTGGCAACTCGAAGGGGACTGTTTGTGAACTCAGGGGAGCAAAACCATAACATTAAATAAAATTCTGAATTTTCACGGAAATTCTATCAACTGTACTTAAATAGGAACCGCTAGTTACCAACATATACCGTGAATTCCTTTACAAAACTTGCGCAAGACAAGTACGTCTAGAGACGTGTATATTGCCCAACCGTTTACACAACGTGACAGTTCACGGATCGCCCTAAACATTACTGCATAACATATAGTTATATTTGGGGTTTTACACCACAAAACAAGAACACGATTATGAGGGACGCCGCTGTGGGGAGATACACAACCTTAGACCTTCTGGGGTTTTGTAACGTTCTCTGACATCACACAGTACACAGGCTTCATAGAATTTCGCCGCTATCAAATTGATTGATTGATTGATTGATTGATTGATTGATTGATTGATTGATTGATTGATTGATGCGTGGGGTTTAACGTCCCAAAACCGTCATATGATCATGAGAGACGCCGTAGTTGAGGGCTCCGGTAATTTCGACCACCTGGGGTTCTTGAACGTGCACCCAAATCTGGAGCACGCTTGCCTACAGCATTTTCGTCTCCATCGAAAATGCAGTTGCCGCAGCCGGGATTCTATCCCGCGACCTCCGGGTCAGCAGCCGAGCCCCGTAACCACTGATCCAACATGGCAGACTAGTTAACCTGTACTTATATACCTGGACTAGTCGGTTGTCGCAGTAAGGTCAACAGAAAATCAGGGAACCTTAAACTGCAAAGTATGTTAAGCTATTACACGGACCATTGGCAATGCCAGGCTGCCCCTTTTACGTAGTCAGTACGCTCGGAAACAAGAATATCAGCGAAAATGATGCAGGGACGCCAACGAGATGTTACTGCACGCACCAGCAAGTTGCGGGCCTCATAGCATATGCCCCAGCGCGAGTCGAAAAGATTTTCACTTACGAAAATAAAACGTTCCATAGAAATGAATTACCCGAACAACAGTACTGAACTATAAGGCGATGACCTAGTCCCGATTCGAACCTACTGCCCCACACCGTAGGGCTTGAGCGCAAAAGGCGAGCGCTGTGCCGACATAGACGTAACTGCCCCCTCCAATTCCAAATCACGCCATTTGTATACGAGACAAAGCAAGTGCGAGTTCTCTACAAACTTTTCCAGCAAACTGCCGTCGACTCCTGTCGGCGATGTAAACGTGTTCCCAGACAGGCGGATCGGTGTTCGAGATCAGAGTATAGCCGCGATACGTGTTTCAGCAACACTGCGTGTCAAGGTAAAGCGACTCGTTAACGCTTATAACCTACTTCGCGCTACAAAAGGGGAGCTGACAGGCAATATAAAAGAACATGCGCGTTGACAAGGACGCCACGGCGCAAATGGCGAGGATCTCCCCGCAAAAGCAGGAACTTCATCAAGCTCACACTGGCATCGCTACCAAAAAGGGGAAAAAACGAAGAGGGGGGAGAAAGTACGTAGCTGGGAGACGTCAAAAACTAAAGGGGGCGTGCTGGAAACAACCATACATTCACGATACTTTTAAGGCTATTACCATGGTCCTTCAATACTTTTTTCTGGTCATGAAACTCCCGCGAAAGTTTCATATAGGGACACAAGTGGCCACCAGAGGCGCCACCGTAAACAGGAGGGCATCGATCGGCCGCGCTTGGCAGGGCTGTAGCGCGTTCGCGGAAGCGTTTCCCATCAAATACACTTCTTCAGATATTTTCCTTCTCCGTGTTATCGCTAACAAATCATAGCAGCTATTAGTATTGTCAAAGTGGTCCATGATGCGCGTTGTCAAATTGCCTAAGTCTTTGACTGCTGGCAATGTTTTAACTGAGTTCGTCTGTCAAGTGACGCGCATTCGTAGCGTTCCTAAATTTCTCGATTCCTGCATAGCCGCTTTTGGGGCTTAAACCGAACACTGTGACTGGTTCTAGATGACTGAAAGGTTAACATATTTTGCGCTAGAGATTGCGGAGCAGCCGTGCTCTGGCTGCACGTAACGTTCATTTTCGGAATAACTATCACTTTATTCCATATGGCATCACGAAGCAGCCAATAGAAGTTCGCGTGCCAATAAACAAATCTGTGTATCAGGGTGACTTGACATTAATAGCCTTGAAGTACCTCTTGAGGGATATCGTTAGTGAAACATAGCTGAAAAATTAAAAGCTCAGAATGAGACACCACAAGACAGAGAGGGATGCTCAAGTTGTGCTCTTTTCTTTTTTTTCTTTGATGTCATAATTAGCGCCCCTGATTTTAAAGATTAAAAAATGAGATGAAACTGTTGTGAGCTGCTAGATATAGGCACTACGTGCTATTTCGAAGCGAGAGCTTTTGTTTTTACGCATGCAGATTTGATAACGCAGCCGAGTTTTGATATACGCGGCTTTTTTTTTATTCATTCCCATGTACTCTCCCAATGACCACGACTTCTAAGTCCGCGTTCTAATTAGCCACCCTGTTCCTTCTACGCGCACATAGAAATCAACCAGGATCTTCCTTCAACCCAGTTATTCAGTTTAAACGAATCAGTTGTACATGAAACTGCATTGCTCTTTTTGAATATTTCTAGAGATTTTCTTTATGCACTTAGATATCTCTTTCAATCCAACTTGAGCTTTTTATGTGCGAGATATTTCTGCCTAACGAAAGCAAATCTGTGTGCCACTTACCTAGCAGGGGGTAACATTTTGAATTTGGCAACTACGCTACGCGGCAATCGTCGAGAATTCGAAACTGCCATGAGCACAGGCACATAGTTTATTCAAATCTGCGTTTCAAAACTGTGGATGAAAGTTGGGAGACGGAGTGGATGACACAACAAAAATCATTGAAAAAATTTATGTCCCTGGTTTCCTCCCTCCTTTGGCCGGGCAGGATAAACGACGTCCGCCAGCACGAAACAGTTTGTTCTGCTCACGCGTAAAAAAATGCAGACGGCACTTAATAAAAAAGTGCACAACTTCTGCCGTAGTGCTCACGAAATGTGAGCCACAGCCAACACTGGCCGAAGAAGTGCGGTCGTCCAGCAGGATGTTCTCAACAATGTTCATGTAAACACTGGCACAGGCTATTTTGTCCACCGTGCACATTTCCACATGTTCTTCCACAATTTGCAAGAGCCGCAGTAATTTCTCCGATGGCACTTGCAAAAATCCTCTTGTCTTGATTTGAGTCAATGCAGTTGGCTCTCGGGAGTTGCTTCTGAGTGTTTGGAGGCAGTCCTTGCAGCTTATTTTAGCAAACTTTTTTGCTACATACCCACCAAGGTAATCCAAAATACAGTCCCTCGTTGACTCGGGATGAATCATGTCTTGCATGCATTCAGCAGGCTCCAGCAGTATATCGTCAAAAAGAACTGCCAAGGTATCAATCTGAAACATATTTTGCGTTATCACAATGGCCAGAGTGAGAAATTTGTAAAGTAAAATATAAAAATGCAGAATAAAACTTCTAGGCGCTTAAGCAAAAAAAAAAAAAAAAAAAAAAAAAAATTTTTTTTTTTTTTTTTTTTGCTTAAGCAAGTGATCTTATCTTCTTTCTAATATATATATGTGTGTCGTAGTAGTAATAAATCAGTTGAAAGTCTGCGCTCGTCCTCGTCTCTTATGTTAGTTGTCTGAAGTTTTACGCGCCTAGAAGTTTTATATGGATTACCAACTAGCCCAATCCCACACTTTACTTAAGCAGAATAAAAGTCTGTTCTATATCATACGACCAGACGTGCATGTCATTAGCATCAAAAAGCTAGACGACATTCAGCACGTTTACGATGCACAAACACCCTACAAGCAGCATTGGTGGGTGCTATTCAAATGTTTACCTGATTAACAGTAGGCTCTTTATGTTGAAAGAGATCCTGCATTTTCAAGAGGAGACGCGGACCATCCCCTTCAACCGAGGCTCTCTGTGGAGGACGGATCAAGTTGTTCACCGAGAGCAACCGGTAAATGAACAAAAATTGCTGAACAGTTGGCTGTCCCCCTGCTCCAGCGACATGTCTTGCGATGCCAAAAAATCTCTGAAAAATATAAAAGTGTGAAGAAAACGTCTTCAACGAGCAAAAACGTTTAAATGTACCTCGAGGTGGTCTTGTCCAAAGTTGCCAACTAAAACATAGCGAAAGCCACAATTCAGCAGCTTTTCAACAAGCGTCACTGTGCTGTGCAAAGTCATTCTCAAAGCATTGCATGTTGGCTTGCTGAGAAAGAAGAGTTGCTTTTGCTTTGGTAAACTCTGGTTGTAAGTGTGCCACCTGTCAAGCCATTCGATGTTCTCCTTCAGCGTCTGAAAAACAATCTGATTTAAGTGGAACTTCAAAGGATGTGACAGTAGGTTTGAAATATTAGGGCTTACAGAAATGTGTTCCGCTTCATTGTACTGCACATCTTGTGGCCTTTTAGAATTGAAGCAGTCGAATAGACTATTCATTCGCCTCGCAAAATCCGAAGTTGCTTTGGAGCCACGAAGTTTCACACATTCTTCTCTACTGCGATAGAAGTCCATTGCTGAAGCAGTGCTTTCACTGAAGAGCTGAAATGTTTTAGAGAAGTTATATGGCAGAGTGTTGTATTCTGATGAAGCAACACCACTTTTTGTTACACATACTGATTAATGACTCATGCTAGAGCAGCTGTTATGTCTTACCTGGACAGCAAGTCTCACACTCAGTTTTTGGAAAGCGTTGGGGCTGATGTGAGCTTTCGTAAGCTTTGGCACAGCCCGAAGTCCAGCTTGCTGCTCCTCGTAGTCCAGCAGAGCTTCAAAGTGGGAATGCTGTACTTCTTTGTCACCAGGCAACTGTTACATTTATAAAAAGGCTGTGAGACAAAGTTAGCCAGAGCACTGTGATGACTTATCTTAAACTGTTTTACGCACCAGGAACTTTCCGGCCTTCAAAAGGTTATTCCTGATGCACTTGAAGATGTGCGGCGGGTCAATTATAGCCTGAATGACTTTGGAGGAGTCACATGGATGCTCAAACGATGTTGATACTCTTGTGACATCACCACTGACACCTAAAAGAAAGGCATTTCTATTATTAAAATCACTTACTAAATACCTTGAAAATAAATAATGACTGCAAATATTTACCCAAGGAGTTCAGTGCTGATCGGTTCGAAGTTGAGTTATCGCAAGTGACTGCCTCCACAATGACGCCGGCATTCGATAGGAGTACAATGCACTGCAGGATCAGTTTGGCAACAGTGGATCCTGGTGCAGCCCCGGACGTGCAAAACGCTCCGACAGTCTGCGACCAGCCACCAAGGAATGGTCGGAAAAGGAACACCAACACGTGGTCCCCATCTTTCACTTGGTCAGTCGGCTTCGTGTGCTCTGCTAAGTCCACCTTTCCAAGCAGTGCCATATCCGATTCCCTGACGTGAAGGCTCTTTCTCACGCTCATCTCATCAAACATGAGGACACCTAAAGAAAAAAAAATATTTCAGCTCTTTACCTAGAGTCCAGAAAAATCAAATGCAAAAGAAAAAAAAAGATAAAAACCTCGCCGTTCTCTCTTTGGAATCTTTTCCACTTTGTCTTTGAGGATGTCAAATAAATTTTCATCAAATCCGAAGCCGGCCTTCAGATTTTTCAGATAGGAGTAGAGTGTGCGAGGGTGTGGTAGAGGCAGAAAATTATTCTCGTGAAGAAATGTATAAACTGCTGTGGATTTGATTTTCAGCAGTAAACAATCGTAAAGCCATTCCTTTTTATACCTGCAATAAATAAAATGCAATTTTTGTGGTCACGATTCTGCTACAGCTCAAGCAAACAGCACCATCAAAGTAAAACAAAATATTGCGTTTTGTCCCACGGCTTCACTTAGTAGTTTCTGTCAATATCCAGAAAGCAAACGAATGCGCACCGAACATCGCACTTCACATAAAATTGCACACACACACAAACTTTACAAACCGGATCTTACCGTGCTGCTTTCGCAGACTTCATATTTGCTTTCATGATGCACTGGTCTATAATGAGCTTCTCGCGGTCTGAAAGCTTGTGAATATCTGCATACACTCCATTCTTTCTATTCGCGTGCGCCTCCGCTTTTGTGAGTTTCCGCTGACATGACTGAAGCTGTTGCTTCACGCTGCGAAGTTGGGCCTTCACTCTCTGTAGCTCCGACGCTGAACAAACGGTGACCTCTGTTTGACACTCTGCATCAGCGTAGCCATTGCGATTCTCAGTTCTCACAACATCTGCAAAGAGTGAGAAAGGGCAATATTTATAAGGGAAGGAACCAATTTGGTTAGCGTAGTGAGCGAATTTTGTTAGCGTGGTGAGCGGGTAGGATACTTGCAAACTTTGTGCCAGACTTACCTTCGATTTCTTTGTCGGCTGCACTGGAGACGTCTGCATTCGCGACTGTCGCATCACAATCCGGAGAAAGCTCTCGCGGCCTTTTTAGAGGTGGGCCCTTCGTTGCACGCGAACGCTGCTTTGGTTTCGAGAGGTAGGAAGGCAAACCTTCAAAAATCCTTGGTACGGCGTCTTCCACCAGTCTCGGTCGTTCTCGGGGCAGCGAAACGATGTCTCCGTTCACAGTGCACACGTCCGCACGTACAATGTCACTGGCGTCGAAATGTTTTTCACACACGCGAGCGTACTTTGATTCGAACGAAAATCCGGCAGTCTCCTGTCGCGGGATCGCACGTTTCCACCTGACGCGTTGTTCTGCGTTGGCTGGTAAACAGAACAGGGAAACTTTTTCGACGGTGCCCTTGTATCCAGAATGACAGCCCGGCACGCAGCAGGTGTTGGGCATCGCTGTCAACACGATGCGACCGCGAAAAGCTAAAAAGGGGGGCGATCAGCACGACCACCACAACTCCGCGCCAACAGTCCGCTAATGGCGGCCAACAGAGCAGCCGGCCGGGCCGGCTTCCTCGTCCCCCGTCTAGCTACGCCAGCGCCGCGGCGCGGAAAGTGCGGGCGGTATATGAAGCTCTCCCATTGAGTGACGCGGGAGTTTCATGACCAGAAAAATATTGAAGGACCATGCTATTACATACTACGTACGAAAAACACCTGTCCTTTCCACAGGAGGGCCAAAAAGAAAAGTCTATAGCTGCGTGTGGGTGATTGCTACGGCTTGAAGGTGGGCTGGTCGGTCTTGGATGATGGTGAATTCCCAAAAGCGCAAAAAAAAAAAGACCAGACGAGTACGCAACATAAGCGGCCACTAAGTATCAACTAACCTTCATATGCGGAAGTGTGCGAGCCATGTCACATAAACAGGGGACAGACCCGTGGAGAAAGAAAAGGCTGCAAGAGACGCGTTCGCGTGGTGAGTAATATATATATATATATATATATATATATATATATATATATATATATATATATATATATATATATATATATATATATATATATATATATATATATATATATATATATATATACAAATGGAAGTCTTGGTGGAATTATTGCTGAAAATGTGTAGTTCTTTCATTCTTAGAACTGTATACGGAAGCTTTTAAGAGGCACATATAATAACATTTTTTTACACATGACACGTTCAATGCACCTAAGCCGAGAGACAATTGAAATGCAAAGTAGGCACTCATGTGCAACGTTAAGCATGCATGTGCGTGGACATGTACTTTAATCACGTTTACCACCAGCTAAAAACAAAAATGGCGTCTCGGCGAAGTCAGCTGCATCGAGCATCAATTGTTCGATGAAAGGTTACACATTCCTAAGTGGATGCGATATTCATCGATCAATAATTTTTAAATATTTACCTTCTCTTCTTATCCTTTTATGTCCCCATTGACAGCCACAAGATCCCACTAGAAAAGACGCGGCGCCCAAGGAGTATAAAAAAAACAAAAAAAAAACAAAGAACGCCATCTTAGTCCTTTGGTTTACGTTAGAACAAAAAACAACGTGTCAAAATTATTTTTAAAAATTTTTGTCGCTCAGTTTGTAGAGATTTTCTTTTTCTGAAGAGAACAGTACCGTTCTTTCGATTCAATGAGGTTCATCTGTTTTACTAATCGTGTAAAAAAATATTACCTGAAAGTGGCTTCACTGCATGACGATACAATAAAAATTATCAGTAAACTGAAACCCATGACACAATCAACTGGCCCAACAAGGACAAGTGCGGGCAACAAGCGAGAATAAACACAAATATGACTGGCATACCTTCCAGTGGTTGCCCGTAAGACCACGTTTTCTTTGGCGATCAAAGAAACGTACGTTATCGTCATCGATCATTTTTATGGAAAATCTAATGAGCCATGACTGTCTCGTAAACGGCGGCGAAAGGGCCATTAGTGTCTGGAAAAAAATTAGCGCTCAGCGAATTAAAGAAAAGCGTAATGCTCCCACGATCTACAAGTTTAATATAACAACCTTTTCCGCACATACACTGCTCAATGTGTCCCCCTTGTGTTACTGGTTCCCTCGAGAAAAATACAAGCCATGTGGAATTTCAATGGAGATGATGCCATCGTATCGATATGTTACTTTAGTGGGGAACAACGATCTGTTGTATAAGGAATAACCTAGCTTTGAGATAAACATAGCAAAACATTGATTGATTGATAAGTGGGGTTTAACGTCCCAAAACAACCATATGATTATGAGACACGCCGCATATAGTGGAGGGCTCCGGAAATTTATACCAACTGAGGTTGTTTAGCGTGCACCCAACTCTGAGCACACGGGCCTACAATACTTCCGCCTCTACCGGAAATGCAGCCGCCGCGGCCGGGATTCGATCCCGCGACCTGCGGGTCAGCAGCCGAGTGTCTTAGCCACTAGACCACCGCGGCGGGGCAACATAGCAAAACAGCATCTCTAAGCACGCATCACCCGGAAAGAGCATGCTGTCAAGGTTAAGGATGGGCAAGCGGTGACTTCACTTTAACGAAAAATTTCAGTCCAGCAATTTTAAACAAGCAGCAATTGAGCGGCCTGGCTTTTGATCTATCCACAAATCTCTTGAGCCGTGATCACGCTCAGAACATCAGGAGGACAATACCGGCCTCAACCAAGACTGTCAATGGTGAAAACCCGTTTAAGTAAACGAGCAATGAGTAATATATTATCAACAGAACTTCCAAGAAATAATCACAGAAATTAACTTGAAATGGCCATAGGCGTTTGGGAAATATGTGGCTGACACCCGCGCCGGTCAAGAGAGGGCGCCACCACCTCGTCAAGCGCGCGCTTGCTTCATCGCTACAACTGTAGATGCGAAACCACCTGTCGGAACTCGCTGCAGAAGACCCGTACCTCAACTGTCTCAACAAGCGGGAAGCGGACAAGGCGCATCACAAAGAAGTGCACATGTTGCACACCGGGCTGGTGAACCTGCCTAACAAGAATTCTACTCGGGCCGAAGAAACCGTATACCAAACGCTGACGTATTCGACGCTTCGGTCAACGAAGCAGTGGGAATTCTACGAACGGGAATAGACGAGGGACCCACTGTCCGCGCTGCGCAGTTTTTCAGGTTTTACAGCAGTGGAGTTGCACCTAACACAGGATTTAGAACTGTGCCACTCGCTACGCAAGAAAGAGTTTTTTTTTTAACAACATTCTTGGCGGCGACATGCCCATCGCGCAATAAAAGTTTTGCATAGCTAGCGTCACGCTTCCGCCCTCCCTCTGTGTGTGGGCGTGTGTTTGTGTGGGCGTGTGTCTGTGTGGGCGTGTGTCTGTGTGGGCGTGTGTCTGTGTGGGCGTGTGTCTGTGTGGGCGTGTGTTTGTGTGGGCGTGTGTTTGTGTGGGCGTGCGTGCGCGTGTTTAATATCCCTGTATGACATTTCACGGTATCCGTCATTTCTCATTTACTTTTGTTTCTTTGCGTTCGACATGCAGAAAAAAAACAAGCTATTAAATGTTCAATCTTCTTGATTGTTTTGTCGCTAATCACATTAAAATCAGATACTTTCTAACAACCCTACAGCCCAATGAAATCGGTCAATGCAAGAGAATCACCCTGTAGAACACAACACAGCAAAGCGAAAGGCGCTGACAAAAAAAAAGGCAATACATAGTTCTTCATGCGTGCCTTTTCGCGTTCTATTTCTAAATATCATACAAAAAAGCTGACAGCCCAGCGAAGAAATACGAAACGACAGCTTCGTCATTTCCTCGAATGACAAATTCCGCCGAGCGAAGCGGCGCACTTCACTGTGTTTACTGGACCACGTCAGCGCATGCGCAGACGCTTGCGCGGAGCTCTGAGCCGTTCGTCATACACGTCAGCTCATCGGCACTCTTTGAACTCCCCAAGCTCTCGAATAACGCGTCAGCGAAACCATTCGTCTCACGCATAGGATAAAAGCACCCTTTATTGCACAGTACACAGTGCGCCGCCTTCGTTTCGAAAGGAAAAAAACCGCCGTTAATCACATGCAGCGACGTGTCATCACTATAGCACATAGCCGGGGTGTCACGTTTCAAGCCCTGTAGATACACATATACGAATATTTACATTGCACTATACGTGCAAAGCCTGGGAGGCCTCGTCACAAGCGAAAATTGACCATCGGCGTTCCACGGTGTCGGAGCCAACACAAGTGGGTGATGCAAGACATCACGCGTTGACGTCACCAAATTATAAAAGCATGGCGTAACACATCACCAAATTTTGTGAAGTCACATGGCGTCACATACCACACGACTAGGAGACGCCGTGGCAGAGGTCTGCGGAAAGCTTTACAATCTGGCGTTCTTTAACTTGCACTGACACCGCACAGTACACACGGGCCTCTGACATTCGAGCTCCATCGAAATGCGACCGCCACAGCCGGAATCGAACTCGCGACCTTTGTATCAGCAGCCGAAGAGCCTCACCGTTAGACCAGAGCGGCGGAGGTGGGGGCAGGAGAGGATGGGTATAAATCGACTGTGAAAACAAAAACAAAAAAAAAACCTTGCCTTCACATTCGAGTCATCTTGCAGGGAAGTGCATAACAGGGCCTGCGAGTTGGTTGGTTTGTTTCGAGCGACTTGGCAGACGTCCCAAGAGCAGCGCTTTCGATCAATAGTTTAATATTTCGAACAAATTTATTGATGCCTCGCAAGCTAGAAATCTAACCCACGACCTTCTTAATTCGCAGCAAGAAACCTGTACCCGTATAACACGGAGTCACCGCAGCACGTGACGCAACGGAAGCATCTCATAGGAAGCCGAATGATTCACGCACAATTAATTCGTTAGCGTTTCAAAGCAAAGCAGTGCCGACCGAGCCTTCAACATGCGACGTAGCGGTACAGTTGCGAGCGGCACTTCCATTATACGAGCTACAGCTATACCACAGGCACGAGGTGATGAACGGGACGCTCGCACGGACGCTGTATTCAAGACACGCAACCAACCCGATGGCACACAGCGTGGCAACTGGCCTTCGCTTCGAACAACAACGCCAACGCACGCTAGGTATAGTTCCCAAAGTTCCATTACTGGCGTTGATGTGTACGGAACACTACAGTCGTGGCGCCATCCGCGGGGCATATTTTTACTGAAAAGTCACGGCGCACTGTAAGTGAAAGCAGTCGCGACGTCACTCAGCGGCACGCATCTGCAGGCTCGGAGAAATGGCACGCGAGCAAATCGACCTGTATGTGCACGATCGACTGCCTGTCATCCTGTCCAGGGGCAACAAACATAGGTGGAGTGAAGAGAGAACGCGAAACAATCATTGTTCACTGGAAAGCTTGCGTGAGCTGAGACCGACGACGACTGTAGACACGCGGGCCATCAAAGCGTACGATATAAAAACCAGTGGACCGAAATAATCGATTGAAGAGAAGGTTATGCAGGCACTCTTGGGTTAGACCTTCCAAACCAACAGTCTGCGTCGAAGTTTTGCTGCAGACGAATGCGTAGCGTACGGTTCCTCTACAGCCACGTCTATAGAGCGGAGCATTATAGCAGTGGAAGCTATAACAGCTGCTACGGTTGTGTTTTGCCCGCAAAGCATGCGGACACCGCGGAAAGCGAACATGAACGCGCATAACATTCCTGTTCGCATTTTCTGCGATAGGCTGGAAGTCCAAATACGAGGTTTATTGACTTGATTGATTGATTCATTGATTGATTCATTGATTGATTGATTGATTGATTGATTGATTGATTGATTGATTGATTGATTGATTGATTGATTGATTGATTGATTGATTGATTGATACGTGTGGTTTAACATTCCAAAACCACCATACGAGTATGAGAGACACCGTAGTGGAGGCCTCCGGAAATTTCTACCATCTGGGGTTCTTTAACGCGCACCCAAATCTGAGCACACGGGCTTACAGCATTTTCGCCTCCACTGAAGATGCAGCCGCCGCTGCCGGGATTCGATCCCACGACCTGCGGGTCAGCAGCCGAGTACCTTAGTTACTAGACCACCACGCCAGTGCATACCGAGGTTTACACGGCTTTTTTTTTTTAATTGCACGACTGTGTACTATGTAAGCTGCCGAATCGCAGCGCAAAAAATCACAGCGTCCCTATGCATACACTAAAGACGACTCAGAGGCGTAAGCCATCCTTTTCCTCTCAATACCTTACCCCGTACTCTCAACCGATGTTTCGATGCTGCCCCGTCATCCTTCTTTTAAAAGGGTTCTGCCTTTAACGTTACTTTGTAAATTCCTGCAAGATGGGAGGCACGCGTTGGAGGTTTGCGTTAGCTCAGTGATGGGACCTCCTCTGACCAAGCTATCATACGACGACGCCGTCATAATGCGACTTTACGTCACGTGACGTCACTATCGCCATAATAATGTCACAAATTCGGCGATCTGTGACATCATACGGTGAAGTCATTTCTTGAATATCATTTTGAATCACTCAGTACCCGACGCCGCGAAAGCTAGAAGTCGACAGTTGAATTTGGCGTTTGACGATGCGCGTAAGGATTTCGTCTTAAAAAGAGACGAAGAGGAAGGAAACGCTGCAGACGGGACGAGCCCTTGTTAGTATAGTAAGAACAACGCTTGTGCAGTAAATCGTGCTCCCGCGTCGCCATCGTCCTTTTCTCGCTGTGTTACCCCAGCTAATCATGAACCAAATCATCCCAATCAAAGTCTCGCTTGCGTAATATAGTGGAACCTCGTTATTAAGATTCTCACGAGCATTAAAAACGTATCATCCGAAAAGCGGATTATCCACAACAGGGCCCAGATGATCGCATACGGTACACACCTGGCGCAGATCTCGAGTTTGTTAACGATTTTAAAATAGCGCGTCACGCTCCGCTGAACTTGTGTTGTTTTCTGATAGTTTCGGATAGTTGACGTTCCCATAAAGAAGTATGTCCGCGTTACGTCAAAAACTTGAGCGGTCTGCCAAATTTCAGGGGCGATACATCAAGGGTCTTTTTTTCTTTAATGGCGAGCAGGGGAGGGGAACCCACGTCAAGTGGGTGCTTTTAAGGGGGCAGGACGGTAGGCAACTAATGGATTAAGTATGCTTGCTCTTGAGGGGGGGGGGGGGGGGGTCAGGCGCAAATTTTATGGGAGTAGCTTCCCCCTACCCGGCTGGCGCCACTCCTTGAAATATTGTATCAAGGATTCTGCCATTACTGCTTAGCCAAAGTTATCTGAAATAGGACTAACCAACCTTTAGTTACATAATATTATTTACATTAGCACAGTAGGACTTATAATATGTCAAACAAAACCAGCTTACAGACGATGAATGAAAAGCGCCCCGCGCTCCTGTGGGCGTAGCTTGCATATATTCTTAGCTTGCGACCAGACAGTATCCTTCCGGGTTGTGACCGACTATGACTTTATTTGGGCTGAAACGAAGCGATGCTGAAGAGAAGCAGCGATTTGAGCACCGAGCAGCGGTATAGACAGGACACGAAAATTGACGACCAAAGGCGTATATATATATATATATATATATATATATATATATATATATATATATATATATATATATATATATATATATATATATATATATATATATATATAGAGAGAGAGAGAGAGAGAGATAGATAGATAGATAGATAGATAGATAGATAGATAGATAGATAGATAGATAGATAGATAGATAGATAGATAGATAGATAGATAGATAGATAGATAGATAGATAGATAGATAGATAGATAGACAGACAGACAGACAGACAGACAGACAGACAGACAGACAGACAGACAGACAGATAGACAGATAGACAGATAGATAGATAGATAGATAGATAGATAGATAGATAGATAGATAGATAGATAGATAGATAGATAGATAGATAGATAGATAGATAAAGTGCCCTATCGGACAGAACTACCGGCAGAAACGCAACTGCAGTCGGATTTAGGCGCACGTTAAAAAAAAGAAAAAAAAAACTTCCGTAAGTGGTCGCTGCAGTCGCAGTCACAGGGAAGCCGGCATTGCGGAACCAGTGGCGGCTCACTTTTCCTTCCCGCAACGGCCGGCTGCTATACCGCGCAAGCAGGCGCGGCGAGCGATCAGAGCACGCTCCACCGAACCTCGAACAGCAGTTGTTCCACAGGGCCAGCCCAACGTTACTAGATAGCGCGTCACCAAAAAAAAAAAAAACATTCCTTATCCGGTGAAAGCTCCTTATCCGCACGCGGGATGGCCTTATTCCAAAGCGAGCGTGCCCCGCCGCGGTGGTCTAGTGGCTAAGGTACTCGGCTGCTGACCCGCAGGGCGCGGGTTCGAATCCCGGCTGCGGCGGCTGCATTTCCGATGGAGGCGGAAATGTTGTAGGCCCGTGTGCTCAGATTTGGGCGCACGTTAAAGAACCCCAAGTGGTCAAAATTTCCGGAGTCCTCCACTACGGCGTCTCTCATAATCATAAAGTGGTTTTGGGACGTTAAACCCCACATATCAATCAATCAAAGCGAGCGAAGCGTCGCATCTTTGGGAGCCGAGAAGGAGTGCCTGTCCGTGTTGTTCTTGTTGCTGGTCCCGGGTGTACCAGTGGCTGGTACACCCGGGAACGAAGCAGGTCGGCATTGTCGGCCTCAGCCTCACATGCAGAGGCCCACAGCAATGAAATGCAGACGCTGGAAAATCACTGAATATGCCACTCGAACGGCATCGCTCATTGAGCACTTCTGAAAACGACCGCGCGAACAAGAAACGCCGGAGACCGGGGCACCGAATGCGCCGGCTACTGCGGCGCATAAGCGAAACCGCCTGCGAGCGCCCCGGCAATTGCGACTGCAGCGCCACAGAGAGAAAGATCGGTGGCGGCTCCGGGCAGCGCCGGCCAGTTTTACAACTGAAAATAATCTAGTAACGTTGGGGCCAGCCTATGGTACGCAACGTTTCCATCTAGTCACAGGCCCTAAAAGAGGTCAGCTAATGTCCAGCACGGCTGTCCGGGCAACGCTATCGGAATGTTCAGGGAGCTCGAACTTGAATAGAGCACCCCATTTTACTCGTCCAACGTCGCAATTTAGCGCAATACGGTGCGTTAACTTAACTTAAAGACAAAAGGTTCAAACACTTTATCAAACGCGAAAGTACCCCTTGGTGTAAACACGAGGGATGCAGAAAAAATCCCCACGTGATGACGTCGATGTCACAATGTGACGTCCCGTAATGGTGTTGTCACGTGAGACTGTCGGGCAGCCATAGGCGACCCAATCACGAAGGACATCAAAAAAAAAAACCAGGTGACGTGCAGAGAGAACTCGGAGCCTGGCAGGGGCGGATCACTGCACCGATTAACAAAAAAAAAGATGATTGTCGCCGTAAGTCGTCTTAGGTACGTATACGCGAAAAGAACCTCTGCGAGCTCTTTTACTCAAGCAGCATCAACCAAGACTGTTGGCCTGTTATGACATCATCCATGAAAAACTCGTTACTCCGTTCAACGGACCAACGTACAAACTTTCGCCTAGATTTACTTCGTAGAACAAATTTCCCAATGCTTGTTTGCCTGATAACCTTACACAATATTCTTTCTACACTTCCCACCACATACACCAAACCTATAATGTTGGCATAATTCAATTCCACATCAGAACCTGTTCCTAACAAGACATCTCAGGAACGGAACCACCTTCCCCGCACAGTTGTTGCGATCAAAACAAGTAAACATTTCCTTCAGTCATATCACACAATGCCGCTCCTGGACCCAGTGAACTACATCAATTTTGATGTAATATCGCATCTATGAGTATTTGTATTTTTACACTCGCCTACATACAATATATTGGTCTTACGGTATATTAAAATAAAATAAATGGAATACCAGACATTTATTTCCCATTAAAAATTTACTTTTACGAAAGTTCTCCGCGTGTTTAAACTTAGACATATAGTATCACAGGTCATCGTGGCGCTGTGGATAAGCGCTTGCTGGCCTCTAACGCTCAGCCTAACTTGCATAAGTTCGTATTAACAATGTAGTAACTCTTCAGCTATTGGTATTATATGGCTAAGACACACGAAATTGGCGCCCACCATGAAAACGATATATAACTGAGCAAAGCTATGCTAATTAAAAACGTTCTTCTATAGCGTTGCACAAACAGCATTACAGATACTATGGCATTAGTAGGAGGGTGGCAAGTATCGTAATTGGGTTTCATAAGAGATACAAGATGAAGGTGGTACAAGCCTGCGCGCCTACATCCATCCATTATGGTCACGTGGTCGAACGCTTCTACGAAGACGTACAATCAGCAAGGGTATGGTAAGGACAAGGTATACTGTACTGATGGACGACATTAATGCCAAGGTAAGCAAGAAACAGGCTGGAGACCATGCAGTGGGGGAATATAGCATGGGCTCCAGAAATGGAAGAGAAAAGTGATTAGTAGAGTTCACAGAACGTAATAAACTACGGATCTTGAATACCTAATACAGAAAACGGGATAACCTAAGTGGACATGGCGGAGTCCTAATGGCGAAACTAAAAATGAAGTGGACTTGGTTCTGTGTGCGCATTCAGGCATCGTACAGGATGTAATAGTAGTTGGCAAGGTCAGATGCAGTGACCATATAGAATGGTAAGAGCTCGCATTCACCTAGATTTTAAATAGGCAAAGACAAAAACTGATACGCAAGAAGCCAATTAATGAATTGGCGGTGAGAGGAGAAGTACAGGAATTCAGGGTTTCGCGGCTCTAACCGAGAAAACCGACGTTAGCGTTGACGAAATGAACTACAAGCTAATACCGTTAAGGACTGAGCAACCTCATTAGCAGACGTCAAACCACGAAAGACTCAAATGTAGGTAACAGACAAATTAGAGCGGGCGGAGCTTTCGAAGTAAATCAATAGGCGTAAGGTAGCCGACATAAGAGAGTACATCTTTTAACTGAATGAGGGCGCGCACACAGACGCGGACACTAGAACAAGAGGATGCACACAACATAAGCACAGCATAAGCGCTTATGTTGTGTGCATCTTCTCGTTCTGGTGTCCGTACGTGACAGTGTGCGCGCCCTTATTCAGTTAAAAGATGAACCAATACCAACTAGGCCAATTATCCATGCTATACTGCAATATTGTATAGCTAACATTGTATACGCAGGACCTATTTAATGCATTTTTTGTTTGTACGCTGACTTTTGCTTATATTCGTACTAACGCTGTATTTTTCCCTCCCCACCATGTACCATGTGTTATTCAATGTAATCCACTCCCCTCTGTAATGCCATTTGGCCCTGAGGGTATTATAAATAAATAAATAAATATGAGGGTAAAACATGGGGATTGAGTATGCTGTAAAGGGCTGAAGACGCCGAACAGCTGTTAAGGGCAAACTGTGCGTAGAAAAAAATCAGATGTACATGTGGCGACCCCTGCGCACAAACCTGAGTAGCCTTCGTCTCGTCACTGGTTAGCCCGGCGTGACATAGCCACTTGCTGCAACGCGCTTCCGATAAGGGACAGCGCCACCGCAGATTTCATTTGATTAATATGTGGGGTTTAACGTCCCAAAACCACCATATTATTATGAGAGACGCCGTAGTGGAGGACTCCGGAAATTTTGACCACTTGGGGTTCTTTAACGTGCACCCAAATCTGAGCACACGGGCCTACAACATTTCCGCCTCCATCGGAAATGCAGCCGCCGCAGCCGGGATTCGAACCCGCGACCTGCGGGTCAGCAGCCGAGTATCTTGGCCACTAGACCACCACGGCGGGGCCACCGCAGATTTCACCGAAGGCTTACGTCACCACTGCTGGCTATAAATCCCAAGCTACCAAACTAAGTTTCAAGTCCCTAGTCAAAGAGTTGAAACAATTACAGTCCTATCAGCTCACGGTTCATTGTCTATAAGCTGTTTATAAAAATTAGAGACAATGTAACTAATGTTGAATTCCAATGGCGGAGTGAGAGCAGCCGATGGACTCTGCGAGCGAGCAATCGACTCTGGCGTAGAGCAACGCCTCTAAATCCACGATTGGAACACAATCTACGCTGCCGGAGCAAGTATAAGGAGCAAGGTAGAAGCGGAAGTCCATGAGTTGCCCAGGATACTTCGCGTGTAATATTCAATTCCGCTAATTCCGCTGACAAATTCTGTTGAATTACTGCTCGTACGCGGTTGTTCGCTGTCACTCTGCGACGAATTGATTAGCCCAGTTGGCCATGTCGTCCATCATTATTGCCAAAACACACGACAGCAGCTGCACCCCAAGCGGGCGAACGTATTAGGGGTCATTCACACAGCGGTCAAACACCCAGTTCCGTCACCAGCACGGGAGTATACGGCCCGCCGAGTTCCGGACTTCCTGTCCGTTTCACCGATTTCGGTGGAGCAACTTTTCCTGCTACTTAGAGTCACTCCTGCTCTGAGTCCATTCCAACTCTCTTATTGGAACAATTGACTCCCACCCTCACTGTGCCATTGGAAGACACGTGCCACAAAAGGAGCAGAAAAACTTGCTGCGACTCCGTCATTGGAATTAAACATAAGACGACATCAGAGCTCAATCAACCAAAGGACCAAGCAGGATTTCATACAGGCCACTCAACAATAGACAATATTCATACCATCAATCAGGTGATAGAGAAATGCGCGGAATGCAGCCAATACACAGCCTTCATAGATTACGAGAAGGCATTTTATACGGTCGTGATATCAGCAGTCATGCAGGCACTACGGAATCAGGGCATCGACAAACCCTGTACATAAACATACTGGAGTAAATCCACAGCAGAACCAGAGCCACCATAGTCTTACATAAAGAAAGCGACAGAATCCCAATAAAAAAGGGTGTAAGGCAGGGAAACGCGTTCTCTCCTACGCTATTCACCTCGTGTTTACAGAAGGTTTTCAGGACCCAATATTGGGAAGAGTTAGAGATAAGAGTTATTGGAAAGTATCTTAGTAACCTGCAATTCGCTGACGACCTAGCATCGATAACTCAGGGCATGAATTACCACTCATGATTACTGAACTGGCCACGTAAAGCAGCCGAGTAGATCTGAAAATTAATATGCATAAAACTAAAGTAATGTGCAACAGTTTCGGCAGAGAACAGCGTTTTGCGAAAGGAGGGCAGACACTGGAACATGTAAAGGAATGCGCCTACAAGTAGTAACCACGGAGCCGAACCATGGAAACAAAATAGCCAGACGAATAAGAATGGGGAGTCCATTCGGTAAGCATTTCGAAATTATGAATGGTATAGTATACCACTATGCCCCAATAGGATGGTATACAAGGTACATAACAGCCGCATCTTACCGGCACAAACCTACGGAGCATAAACCTGCAGGCTTAGACAAAGAATTCAACTTAAATTGGGGACGACGCAGCGAGCGATGATGGAAAGCAAAATAATAGGTGCAACCTCAAGAGACAAGAAGAGAGCAGATTGGGTCAGGAAACACACCGGGGTCAAGGTTATGACAGTTGATATCAAGAAGGCGAAATGGACACAGGCCGGGCACGTAGCGCGTATATAGGCAGGATAACCACTGGCCATCAAGCGTAACCGACTGGATTCCAAAAGAAGGCGAACGCGTAATCGAGGGAGACGGGAAATAAGGTGGGCAGATGAAGTTAAGAAGCCTGCCGGTACAACGTGGCAGCAGAGAGCAAAGGACCGAGTTGGTTGGCGTAACATGGGCGGGTCCTTTACCCTGCCGTGGGCGTAGTGAGAATGATGATGATGAGCTGACCGTACTTCCAGTTCAAATAATAGACGTTATATATTGCAAAATGACACGCAAGAAGACGCTGTATTTTGAAAATTGATAGAAAGCGTACTGGCAATCAGCTACCTCATGATGCTTCTTTTGAAATTCAAGTCCTGCAAAAATGAAATTTTCCAGATTCAGGAAAGATCGGTGAAGCTGAAACCAATGGCCTATTACTGCCCATGGATATTGAGTTTGCTGGCTTCTGTGAATAGCAAGAAAAAGAAGGAAAATCTGGGCTACGTTGAGAACCTCATTTTGAAATTCTCATTATGCGCGTGTCTTGCAAATTTTGAGGTCACTTAATTGGAAGACCAAGCTGCACACGGGCTGTCACTCCTTCAAATTCTGTTGGTATTCTGTCTCATTCCTGTCGTTTCTTTTAATAAACTTTAGTAGTCAGTCGGAGCTCGTGTCATCACCTTTTTTCTTTTCACATCAGCCCTCGTCCCTTTTTGCGCTGTAAGCTGGCAAAAATGAAATGCTATAAGTAGCGTTGTAACGCATTCAAGATGCATCCCAAATTGTATATATCAGTTCTATATCTCCCTCTCTCTTTCCTACGTTCCTTTCTCCTGCAACTATTGATCACATTTTTCTTACTTGTATTGTGTTTATTGCGTTCAGTGCCCTAACTTTAGATGCAACAGACTTTTAGCAGAGTAAGATACGTGGCAGAGTGGGTGGCCTGCAATAGTAACTTTGGAATCCCCCCGGCAAGAACAGAAATTTCCACAAGCAGTGTGATTCCCTAATCATACGCATGCGAACACAACAGCGACAATGAATAAAAAAAAACAACACAACCGTGGTAGACGTAACAAGAATAGAAAGTTGTCAACTTTTACATTTCAAAGAGTGGATTGCACGCCCCCACGAAGACATATGACCCATGAACCATGTATACGCGTCCATTAACTTGGAGCTCAGTATATTAGATTGTCGAGCAAGTCAACTCCCTTCCCCACGGACGCGCACCCTACCGATGTTAATCCATTAGCCGGATGCGAGTGAACACTACAAAGGCACGTTTGTTCTCAATATCGAGA
Organism: Rhipicephalus microplus; assembly: GCF_043290135.1. Lineage (NCBI taxonomy): Eukaryota > Metazoa > Arthropoda > Arachnida > Ixodida > Ixodidae > Rhipicephalus > Rhipicephalus microplus. The sequence goes on from NC_134701.1 coordinate 283,062,114, forward strand.
AGCCGCTCACGGACTCGCATTATTCCCGAGCGCTGGCGAAATCCTTTTAACAAACGAAGGGGAAGGAAATGCGAGAGAAACATACAACGAAGACGCGCTAATGCGCCTGAGGTATTCTCGCGTGAGCAGCTACAGCCCTCGCCGCGTCAGCGGCACGCGAGAACTACGCGTCAGAGTCAACAAGGAAGCGCGCCAGTTTCGCTTCAAGTGTCATCATTCTATAACGCGTTCACGAGGTAAGAGAGAGCGTCTGAAAAAGAAAAAAAGTGAAGCAAGACTCTCCAAGGAGGTCAAAGAGGAAACTGGGGAAAACTGCGCCCGTATTCGGAGAAAAGGTGGACAGCCAAAATCGTAGCTCACGCAAAGGGTTGTGCGCTATATACGCGGCGCCCGTCTGCATCGACTCCCGGTTAGAGATGTCGTGCCGCGGGAATTCTCGCCAGTACCGTCGCTTTCTCCGCGTTCCACCCAGCACTCGTGGGGCTCTTTTTCTCCCAAATCGCTGCGTAATACTTAGGAGAGCTGTGCAGTTTATTTGAATAACAAATGCAGTCACATTTGGCAGCATTAGCCCATAAGCGTGAGTGATTTTGAAGTGATCAGCGTTTGCGCTCGAAAATACTAAATCGAGGTGGTTCTGGAAAATATTACTACATGTTTCAAAGGTTAATCGCATACTGCGTTCGAAACCCACCTCTCACTGTTTTTCGTGTTTGTCCATTTCCACTTCTCGCTTCGTGCCCCGCCGCGGTGGTCTAGTGGCTAAGGTACTCGGCTGCTGAACCGCATGTCGCGGGTTGATATCCCGGCTGCGGCGGCTGCATTTCCGATGGAGGCGGAAATGTTGTAGGCCCGTGTGCTCAGATTTGGGTGCACGTTAAAGAACCCCAGGTGGTCGAAATTTCCGGAGTCCTCCACTACGGCGTCTCTCATAATCATATGGTGGTTTTGTGACGTTAAACCCCACGTATCAATCAATCAATCACTTCTCGCTTCGTTGTCTGAAATGCGCGAAATATCATCTATCTATTCGCAAAAAAAGAAAGAAAAGAAGAACATAATCACAGAACAAGCGGCAACAAACACGTCACGGAATTTCACTAGATTTCTCCCCTTATTACACAGCGCAGCACCTTGAAGAAGAGAAGGGATATGCCCCGAACCGGAAGTACCGTTGCAGACGACGCGCCATTTCGCTATCCGCCTATTGTGGGAGACGGTACATCAACGTAGATGTGCTGCTAGAACCGTTGTCGGTCACACACGAAGAGCTATAGCTGACCGGTTTCTATGCAGCGGCATCCAAAGCACGCAGCGGCGTTCGTTCATGCACATACACACATACGTGCAGCGCCCAAGGGGGGTCGCCCGTTTCTCACTTACCTCGACACTGGGGGGCGAGAGCGCAAAGGCAAAGGTCGACGGCGCGACGTACGAAGGTTGTCCGATATAGAGTGCCGATAGCGCATTTCTCTCTCTCTCTCTCTCTCTCTCTTTGACTCTACTCTCGTGTCGCGCCCTCTCTCCTGGAAGACGAGGAGAGAGATAACAGGTCTAGGCACCAAAGTAAGTAAGTAGGACGCGCACAGACCTCCGCATTGTGCGCTTTCACATTTCCAACACGGGATACGCAACGATTTTCATCACGGAGGTCCTCTGGCATCAGCATTAACGGGGATGCTTCTAATATACGGGAAGAGCGTAACCATCCGGAGCGTAGTAACCCCCCTCGTGGTCCGAGTTATGGCACGAAGGCGTCTAGAGAAACCATTTTGCGGCCCGCTAAGTGGAAGCACGAACAATGGGGCCGGTAGACTCCGAGAGGAAAGGCGTCCAAGGAGGTTAAAGAGCCAGAGAAGAAGAAAGAAAGAACAGAAACGGGACGGAGAAATGCGGAATGCGGTGAAAACGTGCCCCCTTCGCGTCTTCGCCGCCTGCTGGCAAGAGGACCACATCGCGAGAGGACGCTCGGAGACGGTCGGTTCGAGAGTGAAACGAGCAATGGGAAAAAAAGGAGGGTGATCACGTGAGAGGGCAGGTGCGATGTGTCGTCCTCCGCGCATTCAGCGAAAGCGCGACATGCCGGCCGGCAAGTTCCGGGCACAAACTGCTCCCTGTTCCGGGTTTCTATTTCCGCGCCGCTCGGCGGACCTCACCGTTACAATGCTTCTGCGAATGTATCACCCTTTAGCTGCGCGAAGACGCGCTTTCGCTGTGCACCGCCGCGTTTTCTCTTTCGGGGCAGCGAATGAGCTTCGCGTGCCTAGTTTCATCGGGCGACTTGACCAGGTAAGCGGCGGAAGGCGTCAGAAAGTGGAAAAAAACAGAGGGGGGCATCCCTTCTTCAGCGTCAGCGGCCATATTCCCTCAGAAAGCGACTGAGGCACGCGAGGGAGTCCGCTGCTGTTCACGGGCGTTTCCTCACACTGATGGAATTGGTAAAAAACTAAACTTTGAAACCAAATGTCATTAACGCAATTCTAAGGTCGCAATGACCCAATTTCCAACAATTTCTCCGGCTAGTCATACAGTAAATCATCCTCGGACACAGACAAAAATCGCAATTTACGGGTTTCTTTTGTTTAATTTATTGGACCATACCCCAGCGACACATGCCCATCATGTGGACAAACAGCGACACTCGCACACATGCTCTGGGAGTGTAGAACAACTCCTCCCGACTCTACCTCAAGCAAGTGGGAGAGGTCCCTCAGGAGCTCACTTCTCGCCGACCAGCAATGGGCCGTCCAGCAGGCCCACGAAGCGGCCGCCAGGTACTCCTTGTTGGTCCCTACGTGGGAGACGCCCGCTACGCGCTAAGCGCGTCCTGCAGGACTGAAATAAAGTTTTTTTTTTCATTCCATTCCATTGGACCACGTTATTTGCCGTCGCTAAATAGGGCGTACCATCATTTGCGAGCAGTGAACGAGACGATTGAGCGCATACACAGCGAAAGATGTCATCTATTGAAAAGTGACAGTGTTGCGTAGCCATGAAATCCGCGATCCGATCGAAGAATGATGAGCAGAGCATGCCCCGAAATGGGCACTTTATGTAGGCAAGCCTTTCCTTCCCCGTTCTATTTCTTTCTTGCGGGTGATTTGGTTGCCATCTCGCTAGCATCCCATCAACTTAACCTGGAGGTATGCGCGACACAGGGCGTACGAGTATCGCTATCCAATCCTCGAGACTGGAAATATGCCAATGAGCAGTTGCTTGAATAACCAAGCTCAAGAAGCGGAAACAAACGAGTAAGTTCAAAACAAAGAGACGAAGGAAGTAGCCGACGTTACACGAATAAAATGCGCCATTAGCGAAAAGCAGCCAGACGAAGAAAACAGAAACCATTGCTGAATAAGCGTTGGGCAAGATGGACGGGAAGACACGAGTCAAATGATGATTGACTCTAACATGCAGGCGGGTTCCTAAAACGCGCGCACAAGCACGCACACACGCACAAAGAATTATTAGAGGCCTATCCACACCACGGAACACGGAATATCCTTTAGTTTGCTCCGGGACGTCTCGCTTCGCACCGCAAATGTGGGGGCCATGGAATATTTCGAAGTGACCAATGTACGAGTGCTTTTGATTGGCCATTCTGGAGTACAAAATGCTATAAAAATAGTATTCCGTGATACAGTATAGGCCCGCAAGACTGCTGCGTTCTTATACCTGGTTCAACTAGGAGAGTCGGAAATGGAGAGGAGGAGCGCTGCGCAAGTTGCAACTCAACGCCTCGCCAAGGGCTGCTGCTACTCATTCATAAGAAGGTAGCTGACGTGAAATGATTCTCCGAATTCGTGTTCTGAGGGCACCTGCTCATCAAAAATCTCAGCGCTGAGCAAGATAACTACATCTCTTTTTTTCTTGACTTCGCCTAAGGTCACGCATTTCCAGCTGTTATACCGAACACAACAGACGTCAACGCCAGCTTGTTTGAAGCGCTCAACCCGCTGATTCGGAACACTGCCTCCGCCGAGTAGAACTCACTGCTACGCATGTACAGTGCTGCAAACTTGATCAACGAGCGGGAGACGCCATCGTCCGGGACGGAGAGCTGTAGCTTTTTTTTTTCCACGGATAATATAAACAGATTTTACTTCCCTAAATTTTGTTATCAAGTAAAAAAAGGAATTTCATCCGCCCACTCCATTGCGCGAAACAACAAGGGAAACTGTGGCGGTTTTATAATAATAATAATAATAATAATAATAATAATAATAATAATAATAATAATAATAATAATAATAATAATAATAATAACTTTTTTTGTATTTGTCCTGCTCAGAAGTACAATATTTTTTACTTAGAGGCGGCCATTCCGGGAAGGCAATAAGGGCTTTCTTTGTGCCCCACATCTTCAATTCGTATCAGCTGCCAACTCCTCATACGCTCCACGTATTGAAATCCGGATCAATACAGCGAGGTCTGCCGACGGTACCTGTCCAACTAAAAAAAAAAATCAAACGAAGAGATGGCATTTTTATTGTATTTTATATCATGCAGAAACCCTTCTCCAGAAGCCCCCCACCCTCCGCTTGATGAAGCGAGCAGCGGGTTTATCGTCGCAGTTGGCACGTGACACAGCGGTTCCACAACTATTCAACCTTTTCTTAAAGTATAATTCTGCCAAGTATTGCCACGCTGACTCACGCAGTGACATCGAAGACTGCAGCGACACGATGTGTTCTGTCGTCGCTCCCAGGTGGCGCGTCGATCTCCGTATCCCCCACAAATTCTTCCGAGGGCGTGTCTGTGTTCCGGAAGGGACGAACGCAAGTTATTCTTAAACGGCCTTGTCTTCGTGCTACAAAACGCGAGTACAATAAATATTCTTTTCTGATGAACGATGAAAGTTTCCTCCACGGTCCGACAGCACGACATTTAAAGGAAGGCTTAATAATATCACAATAGAATATCGCAAGTCTCTCTCAACATTAATCTCCGCAAAGTGTAAACTTTTTTTACGGTTGCGGGCAGTTTCTGCAGGCTCTCAAAATACGCTTCAACAGAGAGCAACAGAAGCTGTGCGTGGAATAAAGGGTAAACACACGTCTTCCATCTCGTTCATCACCGTTGACGGCGCTTGGCGAGTATACTGTCACGTGGTACGACGAAGAAGAAGGCGACAGTCGCACTGCTAAAGACGAAACTCTTTATTCGGCGAACTTGTGCCCAAAAAAAAACGACTAAGCACCTCAAAGTACTGCAAGCGATGTACGCTGTTTAATGATAGCGGCGATCCAGTCGTTAGCCCTCTAATCGTCGACGAAACGCATCGTCTTTTATATATCAGTGATCGAGCCTTGCCCCGTTGTCGTGCTCGCGTAATACGATCCCGAATAAGCATGACTATTTTCCCATAGGCCACGCAATCTTCACCGAACAATCTGAAACAATGGCGAAGCTATATATATCCGAAACATTGCGGCAGCGCCGAGCAGTGCGACCAGTGTTTTTTTGTTTTTGTTTTTTTGCGGGTGTAACACGAATATATCAAGATAAAGAAACAAGGGCCCGTGGACAACGATAACTTTTACGGACTGGCACGTCACACTGACTAACGCCCGCTAAAAGAAAGAAAAAACAAAAACGTTGGTGCCCGCATCTTCGCACGGGGGAACTCATGTGAATACGTCGTATAGAGTGGTTGCGGTATCACGTGAATTTTGCGCAACTGGGTATAGTTTTGGAATGCTCAATTGTTATTTCGTCTTTATTATTCTTATCTATTGAATGAAGGAGAAGCGAAGGCAAGGAGTGTAAAGTGTGTCTTTGCACCACCGTTCGAGGAAGACGAGACGAGCCGAGCATGCGCAGTGGGGGTGCGGACGTCGTCGAAGCGCGACATCGTGCGACTAATAAATGCTCCGCATTTAAAAAGCAAGCAATCTTGCGCGGTCCGTGTGTGCAGCCTCGCAGAGAAAAACAAAAAAAAAACGACACAGAAGAAAGAAAAAACAAAAGGGAGAAAAAAAAATGGCAGCATATCCACGGGGTGAACGATGGAGAGTGGGGCGAAGCATACGTCCGTCCATGCGTCCGTCTGTGTGACCGTCCGTGCGTCCATCCGCCCGTCCGTGCGTGCGTCTGTTCGTGCGTCCGCAAGTCCACCCGTGCTGCGAATTTTTTTATTGTTCATCAACGCACAGGAGAAATCTCCCACCGGCACCACCTTGCAGGTCAAAGTGTAAGTAAGACGTGTTACGCACTACGACAAGGGACGAACGGGTGCCGCTTTAAGGAGCTTCGCCCCTGAAATGATACATTAAATCGTGAGCGAGACAAGGGGGCGCTGAGGGAGGGAGGGAGGGCAAAATAGACTTTAAGCCGGTAGACTTAACTAGAAGGAGGTTATCTGATTGGTGGCTAAAGTCAAGGCACGAGTGAAAATTAAACCATTCACTGCAAAGTACGCATCCTCAACGTCACTATTTAAAGGGGAAAAAAAAGATAAATCTAATGGTTAGTTCACTAAGTATTACGGCTAGGTGGCGTTAGCGACCGCCCGATCTAAAGGGTACAGCCACATCCATCCATCCATCCATCCATCCTACTCGGTGAACGCTATACGCGCGCGAACAACGCACGAAACTGACACCCTACACACGCAACAAAGGTTCGCCCCTATACGAGCCTCAACTTCCCGCCGTTTGCCGTCCGAACGCCATCGCTATACACAAAGAGCCTGCGCAGAGATTAACGCACAAAAAGAGAAAAAAAACGAACGGACAGTTGTTGACAGGATACAGATGCGTTGATATAAATTGACGAAGGGGGTCAGTATCGGCTGCTGCAATTCACGTCTGTACCAATTGAGCGAATCCCACAGCGATGAGCCAGAAGCGGGAAGAAACAAAATAGCACGCCTCGAGAGCGATTCCGTCTAAACGAGACGTGGATGAATGACATCAGCCACATGCAAGGTTTGGAGACGTGCACATGCAGCGCCATCTCACGTCGGTCGTAACTAAACGAGAAATAGGCCTAATGTTTGCATCATTCCTTCCTTTCTGTTTTCTTAACGTATACAGAAGGCGGGAAATAATACTTGGCGCAAACTTATAATTATTGCGCGTGGTTGAACATTATAATTCCATACTTCGTTGCATACGCAGACTCGGCCAACAAGTTTGAAACTACTGCGGACGATTTATAGCACCAGAGTACCCTCAATGTAATAAATTTAGTTAGTAGAATACTCTCAAGCCCCGCGGACTAGATTCCTCGCAATCTCACTGCGTGAGTTCCCCTTCAGGTGAAACCATCTTCCACTTCCTTTACTGCAGCTTTCTTTCTTTATGATGTAGTTGAATATAATTGTACAAATGTGGTGCAAAGAGCGTTTTCAATATAAATCACACGTGAATATATTAATGATTAAAGCAAAATAACACCAGCAATAACAAGTAATAGCATCTCGTGTTGTCTTCATTCACAGCCCTTCTTTTATACGGAGTCCGTGCATGTCCGCGCACTGCTCGGAAGGATGTTTGATAGAGACAGCAATGTCGACCATCGAAATTTGTGTAACAACAGTCGCTTACCTGTGTACTCGTTTACAATCAAGGAAGAAATGTCAGCCCCGCCCTCAGTCAACCCTGTCTCTTTCCTACAGAGAGCAATCGTATGAATGCTTCATGCAATTGTGCTTGCTCGTTTTTGTGACGTCATGCACTTTCCGTGTCTTTATGGTAGTTGACTTTCCCCTTACTAAACACACACGTTTCTGTCACTGGTTTTAGGCAGGGAACTCGAAGTATTTCTAGGCGCTCGAGGCTATAAGAGTCATTGATGATCGATCAAGCGTGTAGAAGCGTTATTCTCTCTTCCCCCCCCCCCCCCCTCTCCCGCTACACAAGTCCACCCAAGACAAAATGTTCGACCATTGTCAACCACTAATACATCGTTAAAAAGACTTATGCCGTCGTCAAGAGAAATAAACGAGCAACGAACGACTACAGCTGTTTCGCTCTACACTGGCTGCAGAAGCCTGGTGGGTTAATTAGCGAAAACTTGAAATCTTCAATTTTACGTGAACGTCAATCTCATTCCGATCGGTATCAACGATGACCGATATGTGGGGTTTAACGTCCCGAAACCACCATATGATTATGAGAGACGCCGTCGGTGGTCGAAATTTCCGGGCTCCGGAAATTTCGACCACCTGGGGTTCTTTAACGAGCACCCAAATCTGGGCACACGGGCCTACAGCATTTCCGCCTCCATCGGAAATGCAGCCGCCGCAGCCGGGATTCGATCCCGCGACCTGCGGGTCAGCAGCCGACGTGCCTTATATAGCCACCAGACGACCGCGGCGGGGCGATCGGTTCCAACTAAACGCGATGCTTACGCTGCACAATAAGAATCATTTAATTAGACAAAGAGTAAAGTCGTACTAATAATAGCTGATATTCAATATCGAGACATACGCACCACCTTTTTCGGTTAATATACCTGTCTAACACGTCGATCAGAAGACCTTCTGCTACAATTATAATTTAGTAGATGTCACAACGATATTTACTTCACTGTCGGCTATAGACTACGCCGTTAAATGTGCACTACTTATATAACAGTATAATATTATAAACGCATGCATACTGCACGCTCAGCATCAATAAAGCCGAATAACCTCACGGCTTTCGGGCATGCATGGCTAAACTAAAGAATAAATTGCGTTCGGCGCTGCAGCCTACGAGACTGCATTGAATATTTGTCCGTTTCGAAAATGCGCGCTTGGACAGACAAATACAGCTTGCCCTACGCAACGATGGTTACTTGTTTGGCGGCTGTTTGCAGAAGTCAAGGTAAATACCCGATACAAGGTCACGTGCGTGCAGTCCCGTCTAAATATAAATCTAAAGAAAATAAAATGATTGATTGATTGATTGATTGATTGATTGATTGATTGATTGATTGATTGATTGATTGATTGATTGATTGATTGATTGATATAAATCCAACGCGAGTAACCAGACAACTTCGACAGAGCAGCGGCTGGCATGCACGTACAGCACTGGCGGTGCTGGAATTTTAATGCCACTTCGTCTCCGAACAGCTCAACGAATACTTATCTGTATAGGATGTCAAATTTACGGTCCCTTTGGCTAACGAGAACACACGGCGAGTCTGTATGCAAGGTGGTACATGTATTGCGCCGCCCGCCCCCTTTCTTGCCGCTATACTGTTTATTGCAACCTTGAAAGGACACTAAAAGCAATTTTTTGCATAAATAAATTACCCTAAATAAACTATACTCACAGCGTCTGTCGCGAGAAGACGGTTGGTAAGCGAGGTGACGCGCAAAAAGGAATTTCTGCAGCGGTTACGCCACCTGGAGGGTCCCGCACCATGGCGTCACAAATTTTGATGGTGTATACCTACTAGGCTCTACGCAGTTTGTAATCAACAAAAAATGAGGTACACTCGTCACCTGATGGGGTAACAGACTTAACATGCGGATTTTCTGGAAATTTCGCTCGGTCAACGACCCGAAAAAAACAACGAAAAATACACTTTGAAATCGGTGACGACACGTGCGGAGATTTCGAAGCATCATTCAAAAATGAAACCTTTGACATGTTTTCTACTCTATTAATGGACCTATACTGGTGAAATTAGAGACATGGGAGCATGTACAGTATAATTAGTGAACCGATTCACCGTTTCACTTTAGTGACCCACCACGTAACTTTTTAGTACCGGACACAGAGGAATAGTGGTTTCGGTGCTTCGAGTGCTGCTCCGAAGGTCACGCGACTTAATCCCGGCCGCATTTTTAGTGGAGGCGAAAATCGTTCAGGCTTGTTTATGTACACTATAAAGAACCCCAGGAGGTCGAAATTCTCTGCGCCCTCCACTACGGCGTCTCTCATAATCATATCGTGGTTTCGGGACATTAAATCCCAACAATTATGACCAAAGGGTTTTGTGAGAGCACAGGCGAGAACTTCTGCTTTCACAGAACACTCATTGAATTACTATGATGTCCCCATTCAATATCAGAGTTACTCCGTTTTACTTGTTCTGCTTCAGCTAAACATCAGGACTGGTTTGACATGCTGAGACTTGGTTGCCAAGGTGGTAATTCAGCCAAAGTGGATGCTTGGGCGTGTTGTTACAACAGGGCGGAAACAAAAGCAGCGCTAAAGACGGGGCACAATAAAAAAAGGAGGACTTTTGCGCGTTAATTGCAGGCGCGTAAATTTAAATTCGATCCATCGTTACTTTTGGTTCCCTTTAATGCGCTTTGACACTTGATTGACTCGCATACCTTAATTTATTCGCTATCCATTAATTTCAAGTTTGTTTCAACACGCTATCAAACCGCGCTAACAAATTTTAATCACTTGGCATGCCGTCATTACCAAACGCACCCCCCCTCCCCCCGCCCCATTTTCTGCTCCCGGAAGTTTTCTGCTTCTTACACGGTGTATACCGGTGCCACTCAGCAGTGCCATTTTTTGGGCGTGTTGGTAAACGGAACTTGACGACATATTGAGCGCTAAGAGACGGGGACATCAGAGAGCGAGAGCACAACACAATACGCTAACTTCGACAATTTTTTATTTTCGGGAAACGCAAACGTATACATCCGTGCACAGTGGCGCCACCAGTCTATCCACTAGCCAAGCAGAAAAGCCCTTTCCCGATCTAAAAGGTCAACTTACACATGTGCACCGTTTGCGAAAGATAGCATTGGCTTCAATTATCTCTCGGACGTCTTTATCTTTATGCTTTATTTATCTTTATTTAAGACCAGCGCAAGAGACAAGGACTGCCTTGTCTCTTGTGCTGGGCTTAAATCCATTTCGCCCGACAAACATGCAAAGTTTTAACCCTTCTGTGAATTGGAATGAATTAACTACTAATACGGCGACACAGACTATATTACCACGTAGGAACGAACGAAAAGAGGACACGCTTCAAACGACATTTTCATCGCGTGTTTGGTGGAACGAAGAGCTGAAGTTCCGATACATCGCAACTGCACCTTATACATCCCGACATGTCGATCATCCTTTCAAAGTTCACGTACACCTTCACAGCGCACAGTCACCTACTCGTATGCATTCTTGCCAAAAACATAAGCTCGCTCATGCCGATATTCGTGGTCGCATGCTTAGAATCTACGGTTCTCAGCAAGTGAAACAATAATCGGCTCGCACGGCAGGCGGTACTCTCTTGCGTCACTGGTGAACGCTGAGCCAGCTCATTATGGTACAAACGTATACGTTTACGTAAACGTATACGTAACGCAAACGTATACGTAAACGTATACGTAGTGTATACACTCTGATGCAAGTGGTACTTCGAAAGTTATTAACCATGTTGACCTTTTCAGGACCTTTCTAACCATCCTGCTTAGACCTGTACATGGTTTGCAGCGAATTTGGTATTACGCGACGAGAATGAATGAATATGACTGGTGCAAACATGATAATCACGACATGCGTGTCGTGTAACAACATGACAGCATACCACGCTCATATGATGCGCTCGCGGCCGTTTCGCTAGCTTCAGATATATGCCTAACTTGGTATTGCGTGACGCGAATGGACGACGAAAGTAAATGACACGTCCAAACATGATAATTATGATATGCGTGTCACGTAAAACACGACCGCATGCTAGGCTCACACAGCGCACTCACGGCCGTTTCGCTATAGATTCCCATATACCAAATTTGGTATTACATGACATCAATGGATGGCCTAGCACAAATGCCAGGCGGCAAACATGATAACCATGACATGTAAGTCATGCGCGGCATAATGTACACCCGTCTCGTAACCTTGTGCTGATTTTAAAGAGACAATTGAACGGCGTCATTCGTGCTTCGCTTATCATCGACTCCCACGGTACGTGGGATCTAACAATTTTTTTTTCTTAGAGTGTCCTTGACGGAAAGGCAGCGGCAATATCGAACTCACGACATAGATACGCGTAGTTACAAAAAATATTATTTATTATGGCTGAATCCACTGATACAAAATTTCAGCAAGGAGTTAGGTTGCACGAGTAGCTTCTCATTTTTTGATCCAAAAAATAGTGCGACTTGAAGAGAAAACAATAGACGAGGAAGAGGGCTGGCAATCTTGAGCAAGCTTTGGTTAAAACGTGTGAACTAACATCTGTGTGTTCAAAGGTTTGCGCACGCTTACGTGTATGTTAAGATACATTGTTAGTTCACATGTTTCCAACAGAGCCTTGGAGTTGCGATTCATCTCTCGTATTTAGCTGTTCTGTTCGCATCTCGCTTTCTTTTTTCTTCAATCTCGATACAAAGGTCGCGTATACAAAAACAAAAAGGTCACGAGACAGGCGCGACATTTCATTATATGTTCGCGCTATCAGGAATCGTATTCTAAACACTTGTCACTCACTCCCTTAGCCTCTACAAAGAACGGTCAACATTAACACCTCGCCATTGTTGATTACTAAGCTTATTAGTTTCAACGCACCCCATAGGGTTCAGGATTACCTATGACATTGTATTCCTTGAAGCACGGTCAAGGCTCTGCTAACAAGCGTCCGTAACTAACAAAGCGCTACAAACCTGTCGTGTGCTGCTATAGGCACCGTAAACAAATGCAGCTGCAGTTCCTGCGGCTAGTCCTCTGAAGTCGGAATTGTGTAGTTCGTAGCCGCAGACGAGTTAACAAAAAAACCAATATCACACGAACCGCGTATGACGCGGCTTAAGATCGCATGAAACAGCAGACGGGGAGACAGTATACGCGTAGGGCCTTAAGCACATGCCAGACTCGCCGTGCCTTCTCGTTCGTTGGGCTGAAAACATAGAAAACGTGCGCTAACAAAGAGCCCTATACGTTACAGAAGTAACAACACCTTTTTATTTTCATGTTTCGATCGAGTAAACTATCACCCTGCGGTAAACCCGATGGCCGCGCGGAGAACACGTCGCCGAGTGTTGGACGAAGAAATCGTCTCGTCCGTTCATTCTTTCAGCCTAACTTGGATGAGGCGTTTGTGCGGTAACTGCGCGATCGAGGATGTGTATTTATTCCTCGTGGTGTTTTTTTTTGTACTTCGTTAAGTAGTAGTAGTAGTAGTAGTAGTAGTAGTAGTAGTAGTAGTAGTAGCAGTGTAATAGTAGCAGTAGTAGTATATAGCAATAGTAGTAGTGTAATAGTAGTAGTAGTAGTAGTAGTAGTAGTAGTGTAATAGTAGCAATAGTAGTAGTAGTAGTAGTAGTGTAATAGTAGCAATACTAGTAGTAGTAGTAATAATAGTAGTAGAAGTGTAATAGAAGGTAATAGCAGTAGTAGTAGTAGTAGTAGTAGTAGTAGTAGCAATAGTAGTAGTAGTGTAATAGTAGCAATAGTAGTAGTAGTAGTAGTAGTAGTAGTAGTAGTAGTAGTAGTAGTAGTGTAATAGTAGCAATAGTAGTAGTAGTAGTAGTAGTGTAATAGTAGCAATACTAGTAGTAGTAGTAATAATAGTAGTAGAAGTGTAATAGAAGGTAATAGCAGTAGTAGTAGTAGTAGTAGTAGTAGCAATAGTAGTAGTAGTGTAATAGTAGCAGTAGTAGTAGTAGTAGTAGTAGTAGTAGTACTATAGTAGCAATAGTAGTAGTAGCAGTAGTATGAAGGTACACAGTTACCCTTTGGGAAGGAAAAGCCACAAATATTGCGCCCGTGAGACTGCCGCTGCTAAAAACAAAACAAGTTCCACTAATTTCAACAGATGTCCGCCACGGTGGCGCAGCGGTCGCGGTGCTCAGCTGCCCACACAAAGGTGGCGGTTCGATCCCGGCGTGCCCCATAATTAATTACGCAGTCCATGATTTTGGTATGTAACACTTCTACGGATAGTAATTGCGGTATACGATTACTACTGCTATCAAGTTTCAATACAAACTGTAACTGTGCCAACATTAAACTTCGTGTAGCAAATTGTATAAAGACTTACGCGCACGGAGTAAATTTTGCCAAAACTGATTGTTCGGGTATTCTTTCGGGCTTTTGCCTCAGCTGCGAAGGGCACACAGCAAACGTGATATACCTCGTATTTTGATATACCCCGTGTTTTGGTATACCTCGTGTTTTGATATACCTCGTCTTTTGATATACCTCGTCTTTTGATATACCTCGTCTTTTGATATACCTCGTCTTTTGATATACCTCGTCTTTTGATATACCTCGTCTTTTGATATACCTCGTCTTTTGATATACCTCGTGTTTTGATATACCCCGTGTTTTGATATACCCCGTGTTTTGATATACCCCGTGTTTTGATATATCCCGTGTTTTGATATACCTCGTGTTTTGATATACCTCGTGTTTTGATATACCTCGTGTTTTGATATACCTCGTGTTTTGATATACCTCGTGTTTTGATATACCCCGTGTTTTGATATGCCTCGTGTTTTGATATGCCTCGTGTTTTGATATGCCTCGTGTTTTGATATGCCCCGTGTTTTGATATACCTCGTGATATACCTCGCGTTTTGGTACGAAAGTGATACCTTTGTCACACGACCAGATTTGATCGCGATCAGCGCCAATCCGAATCGGACTTCTCGATCGCGATCAAACGATTGTCGCTCCTATACACGGTCCAGCCTGATACCGGTGTCACACGGGCATTTTTTAATCGCGATCAGTGCCCATACGGATCAACCACGATCCGGATTTGGTGCTGCTACACGGTCCCTTTTAATCGCTATATCAGGCCCGATCCGGATCAAGATTATCTGGATCCGCGCATCGCGATCTGGCTGAGAAACGCGATTTCGTGCCGTCTGCACCCGCTGGCCGAGCTTGTTGAAAGCAAAATAAACAAGAAAATCAAGCAGAGTTCTGTAAGAACAGATTTAAAGAGGAAGATATTTATTTATAAAAAAAATTTGATCTGTTTCAATTGGGAAAATACGTGTATTATTTCATATTTTAAGATTCGTATTTACTGCACGTAGTTATGGAAGAAGCAGACGATAAGCAGACGACAAGTTCAAGAAGAATGGCTATTTGGGCTAGTTGGTTTGAATTCATCGTAATAAGGGCTGCAGCGCGAGCACGAAAGTGCTAGAAGAAACAGACGAAAGGCGACAAGTTCAACTCTCGCCACGTCGGAGCAGTTGGAGCACCTCGAAGCAAATTGATTATGAGTGCCGCCAGCTTTTCGAATACATCACAGCATACGCACACTTCGTGGTCGAATGAAGAGACCTTTAGAGTAATTGACCGCTGTCAGAACCAACAGGTTGACTTGAGGCGCCAGAAAAGAAACTCTGGCGTTTACAACGAGATCGCCGTTTCGCTGGAGCTAGACGGCTGCGAGCAGGTTCCGTCAGAAATAGAAGTGAAGATTAATATTCTCGCACACCAATACAGGTAAGTGCAAAAAAAGAAATGCCGAATGATGGATTTATGAGATTACTTTTGTCGTGGCACGCAGTTTTTTTTTTTACGTTCGAGCGGTTTTTGCTTAAATAACATACTGCTGATAAATGGCACTCTATTGAAATGTCGTACGCTGAGCTTTGTTAATGAAAAATTTTACGGCACGCAAGCGCCACCTGGTGCTCTTTACCTGACCCAAGCTCGAACTGGATTAGCTTGAGCCGTGTAGCAGCGGCCGTAAACTTCATCGCGACCAGGCAAACCGATCCGGATCGCCCTGATCGCGATTAAAAGTACCCGTGTGACACCGGTATAATACTGAAAGAGTTTGGCAGAGATGTCAGCCTATATAATCGCAACCACGCAACAACTAGATCGGGATCATATTGATCCCGAACAGGCCTGATCCCGATTAAATTAGACCATGTGGCAGCATCTGATCCGGATGTCTTGCCGGTTATTGGATTGGTATATTTGGTTGTGGTACTTAAATATCCTGGCTTGAAGTAGAGCTCATACACTTAAAAACCACTTGAGAAAGCGTCTTACCGTAGTTGTCTGCAGGCACCTAAATTCGACTGAAATTACATCAGGGCATTTTTCAAGGAAGCATTGTATAGGCTAATGTTCTGGCGAGACTAGCTCCAAATTATAATACCGCAAAAAAAAAAGCGGTGGAAACACTGACAAGACAACTGTTCACAAAACCGATGCACTGAGCAACGCAGTGCGCCTTCCTATTTTTTTTTTCTCAACCGATAAACGAAGGTGCCCACGGTGCAATTCGCAAATAGCGAAATGTTTACCGACCCTGAAGGATAAACGCCTGTTCTGAAAATGTACTGCCACGCCCGTTTATTGCTTTAATGTCAATGCTTACGAAAACAAAAAAAATACACACGGCCTTATTTTTTTTTTTTTTCATAGCAAGAACGGACCGTGTTAGAGATGGTGCTGTTGGAACGTCTTAGAAGTATGTAGCACGGATGCACACTGTCGTGCTTTATGAAAGGGAACACTCGGACGCGTGGCCTGCGCTCTGCGGTGGTAAAGTTACTGTATACCTTTAGGATAAAGGTAGCATATACAGTAACTCTATGCACCGGCTGCCTACAGCACCGTCAACCGACAGCAAAAGAAAACACGTTCGCTTTCAGCGCCATCTGTTGCCAAAAAATAATAACGAGTTACAACCGGTAGACAAGCGTTGCTATAGATTGCACTCTGTCTTCTGTTCACGCCTGCAGTGCGTAGTCCACTGCAAACATATCAAACGTTGTGCGAGACCACGGCGCAAGCTGCAGTAATCGCCCGATATCGCTCAGCGGTGAGGGAACGTAACTTAGCCCCGCTTGTCATACCAGCCATGACTCGTTATCTGGCCTGGCCATAGATGACGCCAAAAGGTGAACGTGCTTTCTTCACTTGTCGGTTCATGGTGCTGTAGGCAGCCGCCGCAGAGCGCAGGCCACGCGCTCGCGTGTTCCCTTTCATGAAAAACGACAGTGCACACATATATCCCACTAAGAGAGCGTCTGTCAACGTAATCTCGACGGATACCACACTCCTATTTCTTTCTTCGGTCGTTCTTAACAAACGAGAAAGAACGCTCGCACCTTCGGTTCGTTGCCGTAATTGCGTGACAATTCGGCACACGGCATCCATCAGCCCACCACGCGGATTTGCAGCCGCATACGCTATGAGAATATGCTGCGCACAAAGCGCATCACATATCCACGCAGCAGTTCCCGGGCACACACACACACACACACACACACACACACACGCGCGCGCGCGCACACACACACACACACACGCGCGCGCGCACACACGCGCACACACGCACACACACGCACACACACACACACACGCACACACACACGCACACACACACGCACACACACACGCACACACACACACACTCACACACACACACACACACGCACACACACACACTCACACACGCACACGCACACACACACACACACACACACACACACACACACACACACAAAAGAACACGTTCTCGAGTCGCCAACAAGCATACCAGCACGCCACAAAAACATTCGTCAGGCTTGGCAATTTATGTGTGCCGAGCGACGAGAGCAAGCGTATAGGCACGTCTTTGATTGATATGTGGGGTTTAACGTCCCAAAACCACCATATGATTATCAGAGACGCCGTAGTGGAGGGCTCCGGAAATTTCGACCACCTGGGGTTCTTTAACGTGCACCCAAATCTGAGCACACGGGCCTACAACATTTTCGCCTCCGTCGGAAATGCAGCCGGGATTCGATCCCGCGACCTGCGGGTCAGCAGCCGAGTATCTTAGTCACTAGACCACCGCGGCGAGGCGCGTCTGCGCAGCGAAACACGGCGGTCTAAACGGAGT
Organism: Rhipicephalus microplus; assembly: GCF_043290135.1. Taxonomy (NCBI): domain Eukaryota; kingdom Metazoa; phylum Arthropoda; class Arachnida; order Ixodida; family Ixodidae; genus Rhipicephalus; species Rhipicephalus microplus. Next base: position 283,079,880 of record NC_134701.1, read on the forward strand.
GACGTCAGAGCCCGCGGCAGAAACAGTGAGCAGGCCTGAAATCATCTAGGTGACATTATAATGACACCTGTGACGTCACGTGCAAGCTATATTTTATCTGAATGCGGTCGTCACGGCCGGGAATCGAACCTGCGGCCTCGAGTTGGTCGCTCGCTGGATTCCGTGCCGACCGGATGTGCCGTCGCGATCTCCGACGTCAGCGTAGCTCTGGCCGACTGGGCTCGCCCTACGTCATCTCCTGACGCCGATCTCCAACGACAGCGTAGCTCTGACCTACTGGACTTGCTCTACGCCATCTCCTGACGCCGACAAGAGCTCTCGCAAGCCATGGTGCCCCGTCCTCGGACTCCTGTGACCGTGTTTCCATCTTTCATATCTCTCTTATCCCTCATATGTCCTCGCTCGCTGTCCCAGCGTATCTCTATCTCTCTCTCTCTGTATACCTTTAGTCCTATCCTTTTAATCCCTGCTCACCCCCATCCCTTGTGAGCTACTGTTGAGGTGTCGCACCCTTATGCAGACAGTTACGGGGCTCACTTTTCTCTTCTTTTCCCTCTTATAAACAAACACCCCCCCCCCCCCCCCCCCCTCGAGTTCTAGTGTCGTAGCCATTCACGGCGTGTCGGCAAAAGCTGTGGACGTTCCCCAAAAACGCCATAACAAACCAGCGCTGCAACATTAAACAATCTGAAGCCCACCCTATTCTTTGCTTCGTCGAAATAACTTCGACTAGGACCCTCATTCGGCGAACTCTTCATGACAGGATACGTTCTGAAATATTCCGTGTTGATATGACCTTTGATTTGACGACGCGCTCACAAAAAAAACCTACACGCTTAGTGAGCTTAGTCATTCATCCTACGCGATGCTTAAAAAGACAGCGATCTACAACTGCCCACGGAGAAGAGCAAGCTGCGCTTCTTCTCCGTATCAAACTCGTCCGGGCATAAAAATGACAACTTCGACGTGTCACAGTCGCTAACTTTATTCGCGCCGTGGTCCCGCTCAGGTGGATCGCAGGAATCAACCAAATGTTATTATGGCAAGCGTGGCTCCTCCTTGCAAAACCTAGTAAAATAACCACAAGAGACCACGCTTGTTCCATCGCCAAGCGATCAAACAGTGTGGTCTTACGATTAACACTGACAACCTCGGTCCATCAGAATCTGTTGCACGCAACATAGTTCAGAACAGCGCACACACAGCGGCCAGTACTGCATATCGCATCGGCGTGCTGACGAACGTTGCTGATTTATTGACGCGAAACGAAAAATACCATCTTCAATTAGGTTTTACAGCCTGCATAACAAGTTAAAGCGTGTCAACATTTTTTTTTTTTTTTCATGCGATTACACGTTCAAGCATTACCGCGCCGGCTCGGGCAAGCCATCATGGAGGTAAAAGTCGCTGGCGCGATGAAACGTGGTGTTGCAAATTAACAAAGCATATATAGTAACCGCACAGATGCCTACGCCAACCAACACACTTGGAAGCCACACTTACGAGAACATCTTTAATAGGAGCCATTGTTAGACAGAAAAGTTACTACGGAACAAATGATGGCTGAATGACGAAACAAAATCACGATGCCACCGAACATTGATTGTGTCGCGTTTTTTCTCTATCATGAATCTTTGGACGCGGCAACTAATTTCTAGCCTCATTCAGGAACGCCAAAGACGACGGCCTGCTGTCACATCGCAACCAGGAATACGGTAGTCAGCGGCCAGGAAAGAAAAATCTACGGAGAGGCAATGTTTTTAGTCGTGAGAAGGCTTTCGTTAGGCGGCAATCTCAAGTGTTCTTACATAAGTAGCCCTTTATCAGCGCAAGCACACGCCCATGAAGTAAAACCGTCTCACGTAGGTGCAATGAAAGTATTAGAACGTCCTTGAATAAAACACACAATAGTTCCTGCATGGCTTCCTGCGTTCGTGTCTGCTCAGCCAAGACAGATCATCTAGTTTATTTTTATAAGTTACATTAAATGGTGACGCGGAAATTACAATGCATCAGTCTGTTCTTCTTTTCCGTAATGTAATGTAGGCACTAGACAAATAGTGGTGAGGTCTTTAATAGCTGCAGTCAGCGCATACCAATATCTGGCCGATGTACAGACTTTGATAAAGTGAAAAAATCAAGGTCACTCGGTTATTGCTGACAGCATAAACGCAACCACCTCTTTACAAAGCGAATTCGATCATATTGACAAAAGAGGCATAATTTATCAAGCGGCTAAAGACTGGAACCGTTTGTGCCGGCAGTATTTTACGAGCTTCAGCGAAAAGAAGGATGAGCCGCACGTCAAGAAATCAAACGAATTCATGCGATATGTGACTATGCCGCCGGCTTTTTTCCGTCCAAACCCGTTGGCTTACATCAGGTTCCACACCACATTCGAGACAGAGAAAACGAAACCAACGGATAGTGTAATGTTCAACTACCTGGCCGGAGCATACACACAATCCCTGTAACTAAACTTGTGAAAATTCTGTTGCGTTTTCAAGGACGTTACACGCAACTTAACCAAGGTGGAAGGGTCACCGTCGTATAAAGCGGGCAAGCGTGCCTTTCACATTCGGCATCGGTACTTCGGTTTTATGCGCGACAGAATAAGTCACCACGTCCAAGAGCGAAATGGGATTGAATGAACGGTTGCCCCATACCGGAAAACGCTGAAACCACATATGATAGACACAATGTACACGCTGATGTACTTAACTGCGGTTCGCGTGAGAACGTGCGTATTAAAAGATTACATCACGCCCATTTTTCTTATTTGCTGTGAGGTGACGCGATTGGGTAACGAAAGTCACTTCACTGGCCGTAATGTTGCCGTGAAACAGTAAGTGTGCAGACAATGTGAACTACTCTTTGCTCCAGGATGACGACGAGTGATGGGACAGTAGTGGTGCACGCGTGCCTCTTCCAAACGCGGATGTAAAAAGATGCAAGATTCGCACTAGCATTCAATCTCACCAAGAGGTCTGCCAAGACTTTGCCCCAAGAGGAAGAAGAAACACAAGCGCGGCCGGCAACGCGACTGACCCAGAATGACTACTGCAGGCGACACTTACCGGGCTTCTGAAACATGACGAATATAGTGAAGAAAGGTGCTGCAATCACAAATAGCGCGACGTAGAACGGCACTGGCCTCCTCGGGAGCATCGTGGGGGCTGCCGATGTCTGTTTGTTGTCACAGTTTTCCACCACGCACGAAAAAGACGTCGAGGGGCGGCAGCGCTCGCAGCAGCGTGGGTCCGCTCGAAGTAGCAGCACTCACACACACAGCGTTCCCACGAAGCCGCCCGGCCTCATAGTCGCACAGGCACGTGTTCGAACTGGCGCCCTGACGTACAAGCACAGACATTTAAAACACAGCACTGCGTCAAGATCCTCCAGAGCTCACATGCCGCAACAGCTGCTGTGGCAGAGCACGACATACTCCACGGTCTCCTCAGTTGCTCGATTACAGCAACATCAGTGGATACTTGCGCCGCTTGCTACCACTTGCAACGATCGCAGTTCCCTCGAACACCGCCAGGAGACCGAAACCACTTCTGACTTCTCTGCGCAGCTAACAGATGGCGCGGCATCTGCAGCAACTTTTCCTGTCGCATCGCCGCTCGTCAGCCGCGTCTTTCGAAACAGGCTCCTCGCACTGTTATTGTACAGACGAATTTCGGCGCAGCAACATCCTTGAGACATTCAAATTGAGTACCTCTTGTTATTTTGTACATTCAGGTCATTAATTCAGCAAGCGGTATTGATTGCGTTTAGTGTGCGTCATAAAATACGTTAATCAGGTGCGTAGTCAGAAAGAAATTCGGAGGGATGGTGATGGAAGTAGTAGTCCTGTTTATTGTCAAAATGACGCTTAATTCTACAGCCCAATAGGAAAAACGGTGCAGCGTCAAGGAAGTGGAAGCGGGAAATAAAGGGGGAAGCAGAAGAAGGAAAGAGAGCGGAAAGATGTCCTTTATGTATATTCCAGCATGTGTTTGTATGTGAGAGGGAAACTCGGAAAGGGTTGAGCCCCCAGCAAGAAAACATCCCCCCCCCCCCACACACACACTTCCTACGTCATAAAAGAGCTGCAGCAGTGCTTATAATTTTAAGACCTTACATGTGCTAACAAGTGATTTCCAATCAAAGAAATAAAGCAGTTCGATTAAGAAGAAATCATACCACGTGTGAAAAATAAATAAACAAGTATAACTGCACAACAGCGTACGGCGGACTTGTGCAGGGGGATAGAGACATGTGCTAACTTCCAGCCAAGAAGTTATAGACCTACTTGGAACAAGCAAGGTCCGCCATCTACATTAATTGGCCGACCACCCTCTGTTAAACAGTTTTTTTTTTCTTTTTTTGCACAACAGGCTACAAAATAGCCAAGTTCCTGCAACTAAATAGGAAAGCACCAGGGTTGGGTATTTGCAGTTAGATTTCCTATGGTTATATGTTAATGAACTTGACTGAGCATATCCTGATGTACTCTGTATTAGTTTTTCAGTAAAAATGAACACCTGTGTTGTGCATGAACATTTGAATTATATTTTACCCACATCATACAGTTTGGCTAGAGCGAAATTGGCACAAGTGCATACTGCATTGCTGTGACACTAATGATACATCGTGCACAGGAAAAAAAAGTAAAGCTAGAACTTTTATCAAAAGCAGCCACAGGTAATGGCTCCTTACAGACATTCTGAAAGTATTTCCAGCCACCAAAAAGCCCTGAGCAGCTATAAAACAAACTGAGTTTGACCGTCAAGCATGACTAAATGCCGCCTGTTTCACTTAGACGAACAGTTTTCTACAGACAGCAGAATATTTTGTTTGGCTTGAAGCCAAGCAGCCCACCCAATAAATATAATGTGGAAGCTAGCCACCACTGTATTGATGAAATTCTTGTAGGCACAACGAAATGACTCTAAGATTCTTGATCTACTCACATGAAGCAATGTTTAGAATCTTCAACCTTTTCTGTTTTGGTAAGTTAAGCAGTCCCATGAAAGAACATTAAATTTGCTCCTGTTTTACCCCTACAATAAACTCTCAGCAAACAGAAATCTGTTAAATAGAACTGCTGTTTAAATGAAACTGCCTCTAGCACGATTGGTTTCGTACATGGATTCTCCACTCTTCTTCATCTCCCAGTAATCGAAACTCCCGTTAAATGAAACACATTTTCCTGGTCCCTTCACGTTCCGTCACACAAACACCTTCAAGTCTGCTAGAGTGGATGGTCATCACACCACCTCTCAATATTTAATTGCACGACTCCACCAATCACACATCTAGTAATGACTCGAATGGAAACTGATCTAACCCTCATCATTCTGAATATGATGATATGAAGTCAGTCCAATTTTGCTTTTTGAATATCCTTTAATATCACATTTTTGCAATACAACTCAAAACTTTTCCACGGGCACTTTCACAATGCTATTCTGTTGTTCTTGCATCACAATTCTTGGCAGCCACACATATAATCACTATTTCCTGCCCCTGGCCACATTGACTGATTGAAGAAATGTTTTGTTTCACTCACACAATAGCTTACAATAGAATATATTTCACACTTATCTTTTATCTCTACCACTCACAACTGCACAAAAAGGAATCTTTGTGCAAGTATTGCAGATCATAATGGATTTGTAAGCAGCCTTAACCACGTCCTAAAGCACTAAGACTTGTGATTCATGCATAATCTTTTATCATCTCCTGAAACATTGCACTTCATACATAACAAGTACTGATTTAGTTTCTTTTCTCCACTTGCACATGTTAAGAAATTGAGTTACTTTGTTCATTATGTACCAATTGCTTGCAGTCAGGGTAGGTGTGGCCACAAATATTGGGTGCACTATGCGTATAATTAGCAAGCAAATTTTGCTACCATGCCTTCATTTAATATGGTCTTGCATAAGTGCACAGAATTTACAGCAAGTTATACGATGTCAAACAGAGATTGGAGCTGGAGAAAAATCCCAAAGATAAACTGGCACCAGCCAAGGTTTAGCCTAGTCCCAATGTTTTGGGTCCTATTTGGTTCTTTCCTCAGAGATTAACTGGAGCTGTCACAGGGACGGCACGTTTCCTGCTGGTAATTTCAGCCTTCTGAACCCTGTACCTATCCACCGACATGTGCGTGAAAAAATTACATTTATGTTGAACAAGAAGCCACTGTATACTCTGGAGCTCAGAGGCAGAGTGTACCCGTTTCGAGCTATAAATCCTGGGAGAAGCTTTGTGTGTTCTGTCTCAAAGGTAGTGCCGTACTTTACTGGCATCAGTGAAATTGCGCTGAGGGTCGATCGGTGGCAAATTCAAAGGTGTAGGCAAACGTGTGGCAGAACAGTTCAAAGCTAGAGGTTGCAATATCTCAGGTACTGTCTGATTTCGCAATAGCATTAGGACTTGACACAAAGCAAACAAAAATTAATTTTTTGTTACAATGTAACAGTATAACAAATAACAGAAGGAAGAAAGAAAGTTTTGGTGAACACATCAATACTACATTATAATATTTTAAGCAAGCCGCAGTGCATGAACATTCTATAAAGATCTGCGCTTACAATTAGAAATTTATGATAGGTGGGGTTTAACGTCCCAAAACCACCATATGATTATGAGAGACGCCATAGTGGAAGGCTCCAGAAAATCTGACCACCTGGCGTTCTTCAACGTGCACACAAATCTGAGTACTTGGCCTGCAGCATTTTTGCCTCCATCGAAAATGCAGTTGCCGCAGCCGGGATTTGATTTCACGACCTGCAAGTCAGCAACCGAATACCTTAGCCATTAGACCACATTTTGAAATTAGTGCAGGATCGATAGCCAAATAATGCCTCTGCAAGATTACAAGAACTGTAACACAATTAAGCTAGGTGTAGGTACACAATGTCTCTTACATAAGGAGGTTTTTGCCAGGTCATCATGTGAATCTGAAGAAACCATACAGAAATTGAAAATGTTAAATAATATCCCTGGAGCCAATGAAACAAAGAGTATTTGTGTAAAAGTAGCTTTGAGAAAGCATGTTGTTCCTCATCATTCTAGACTGAAATTACATGCCACTTACTTAGCCCCATCATTAATTGAGATAGATAAGTTGCCTGACCAGCGAACATGATAAACCATGCCAGCGGTCTTGTCAAGGCCAATTCTTTGCACTTGTACAAGCACAATAAAGCTATTCACATTATACACAAAGAACCACGCATGCATAATACATGTACAAAATTGGTTCGTCTGCACTATGCATCCTGCCTTCTTGTTTTGGCAAGGGCTCTGCTCAAAGCCCCCTTGGATTTATCACATGCTACAGCCTTTACACAACAAGCTGTAGGAGGTGCAAAATCATTGTCCATTCTTTGCCAAGGAGTTTTCACAGTTCTATGAAGTGACTGAGCTTTGTGGTGAAGAGCCAGACAGAGAGTCCTGTAGTTGTTGACCACCAATGTGCTTCTGTTCCTCCGTGGCATCGACCAATTTCTCTGCCTGGGCTTTGGCGGGTGGATGCCTCTCTTCGGGCTCATCTTCTTCATCGACAGCATAAAACACCGTGTTGCAAGCTGCGGGTAAGAACAGTAGAGAGAGTCATAAACATAGCCCTTGAACTAATTAGTGCCATTGCTTCGAAGGTATAATGCTGCAGCCGAAGCTAGTGATATAATGAGTTACTTTCAAAGTAAGTCAAGTGCTATTGTTTTCTATTCTCTATTTAAATACTCTAAAGATATGTGCCAAGAAAAAAAGTGAAAAAAATAATGCAAGAGCCACAAATTATACTTGTCTTTGTCAACGAGGTCTCCTTCGTATTCGCTTCGTCTGCATGGTTAAGGCCTAAAAATTTTTACGGCAGCACCACTAAGGCAAACATCTTTTTTTTTTTTTTTTTGGAAGGCAGATCTCGACGCCTACTCGTCATGGCTACATAGAATTAGTAATTACAACAAGCACATGAAACTATAAACATATTGCAGCTCACCTGAGAATGCTGCTGGGTACTGCTGTGCCAGTTTCATCTTTAAGAACCTGGGATACGAGAAAAAAAAAAGCACAATACACTGTTTAGTTTTTTTCTTTTTCTAGTCTATTCGTATTCCCTACATTCCTACGCACGGACATAGGCAAAACTCTCTTACGAACCTAATTCTCTTGAAGACAGAATCCAAGTCTTTCTTGAGATCAAAGAGGAGCTGCGTGTGCTTTTTCAGGTCTTGGCTAGCAACGGCGAAGCGGGTTGCAGAGAGCGCGTTGCAGTTTATCAACATCTCATTTGTCTTTTCAAGTCTTCCAAGCCTGAAATTCGCGGAACCAAACGCGACGTTAATGCAATGCCGCACTCTGCCATGCGTGCTTCTCGCCGCTGGGTAACATAGTAGCAAATCTATTTATGTAGCTGCGCCGCAACGACTAAGCAAAAAGCATACAATGAATCGAGGCTGCACGTCAATTCAGTAGTGAAAGCGCCGCTGACGGGTGTTGCACAGTTAGTTTAAAACCGTATGTATATCTGAGCCATGCATAGCTGTAGTACTTACACTTGCTTCTGGCATTGTATAATCGACTGAATGTCGTTATGGTTTACTTGATTGGCCAGTGCATGAGCAATAACATCTGCAGCAGGCGACGCACAGCAGCTGAAGTCACCGTGCGCCATGTTTACATAACAGTTGCCAAGCCAGCCACGAAACCAATGTGACAGCCAAGCCAAGTCAAGCCAAAAATGTTTTGGGATTGGAACATGGGATTGGCTTTGAAATTTTACATAACATTGGTTACCAAAAGTATGGTCCCTAGAATACCGAAAGTACTTCAGTGATTGCAGCAAAAAAGTAGGTCTAAGAAAGGTCACCTAAAAAGAAGTAGTTAGTTGTAGCCCTCTATCATTATCACGTTCTTACTGCTAGCTATTGCTGCTATTTGTTTCTCTTCGGTTTCGATTCCAGCTACCGCGTCACAGTTTTTTAGAAATTGTGTTTTCCCTGCTTGTTATATTACACTCCAATGAAACATAGCAAGCTTAAAACACACAAAACTCGAGTTAGTTGTAATCATGAGTTTATTGACAAGAAAGAGAAGGCAACTATCGAAGCAGAGGGCGTTGCACGCCCTAGCTGTGCATGCAAAGATAAATATGCGTGGTGAAAAGCTTGTTAAAAGAACCTATCATTTACCATACTTCCATATCTCACTGCACCAATACTTAACAGAATATTTAGAAGTTCTTCGATAATTCAAGTCGTGGCATGGCCGTATTATGCGCACACAAGAATGCAACATGCGCCCATTATCGGTTTGTTCGTAATGATTGGGGCGCAAATTGTGAGTATGAGAGTCTAACAAAGCAGTGATCATACAACGTAACCTGAAAAAAGAAAAAAAAAATCTGCAAAAATATTTTGACCCGGACGTGATTCGAACACGCAACCTTCTGATCTGGAGTCAGACGCGCTACCGTTGCGCCACCGAGTCAGATGTTCGAGTTGTGGTTTAAAGGCAGTTTTCTCAGTTCAGTAAGGTTTGATTTTCGTATTTTAAAACAAATGATGAGATTAGTTGGTCGTTCAATCGAAATAATTATGGCGATTATACCGCTGGCAATCTAGCCTTCACATAGTCATGTGGTGTCACATAAGCTGGTGAATACACCTGTTCGCTTTAAAAGTTCTTGTGGTGCGCTGGGGTTTTCCGGCTACAGCAAAAAAGACCACCTGTTCGTCTGTCAGACTGAGGGCTTGTAATGCGTTTGCATTGTCACATGGAAACTATGCATATGCTTCATTCAGAGCATGATTCACAGCGCTACCAGCCGCTTTCTCAAGACCACAGAGCACCGATATCGAAGTGCTCGGATGCGTGTCCACTTAGAACCGCTAGAACTTAGTAGATGGAGCTACACTGTTTGCTTTCTCCGTGGCTGTTTGCGTTTGCGAGTAGCACGCCAGAGAACAGACAGGAAAGCTCCTATAGGATCTAGAAGTGCTAGACTAAACGGTCGCTGAAAAACACGCCGTTGGAATTTCGTACAGTGGCGAGCGTCGGCAGAACTTTGTCTCGGAGGGCGTCAACCAAGCGTTGCATTTGCATCGCGGCGGCAGTGGGGAGGGGCAAGCGTCGGTGTAGCCAGTTGTACTTATTTATTGTGTCAGGATATGGCGCGCATGCAACACGGGTACTAGAACAAAGAGGCACACAGACGTCGACTTTTCCATCCATTCGTCTTTTTTTTTTTCTCTCTCTCTCTTTTGATCCCCTGTTCGTTTACCCTGTTAATAAGACTGTCGTTTGTGCACTGCTGTGAACTAGAGTCACTGTATATGTTACCTTTAAGGAGCATATGAAGTTAACTCTACTGGAACTAGCCAGAGTCTACTTAACTTCCGGTTCTGCTACGCAAAGTTGCGCGAAAGCTACTAAAAGCAATAGTACGGGACGGCCAAGCAAGTGATCAAATTATGGAACGGGTTAAAAAGCCGTTCCATACGCAAGCTCTACATACAGATGCCTCTACATACGCAAGCTGTCCCATCGCCTAAAAAACGCCGCAAATAGGCATGACGCCTGCGTAGTACATTCGGCCCCTGACAAGTTAAAAAAGTTATATGGTTGAACCATCTGGAAACACAGAAGGTCTAAAACGACGAGGATTAGCAATGAGTATTACAAGTTCTCCTATGTAGAATGGGCAAAATGTAGTTTCATACCGTTGTCTTATGGTCATATCTACACAGGCAAACAGCGGTGAGTGCCCATGCGTGGTTGCAAGAGCACAGAAGATTGTTCGGACCGAAAGACTGTTTTTTGTGATGCAACTACTTTTCATCGAAACGCTCTGATCAAATGATTTTCCTTAGGAGACGCGGAGAACAGTGTGTAAGCGACCCCATAGTCCCACTAGAATTTTCATATCTCATCAGCCCTAAGGCATTGTATCTGCCGCCTCGTTAGTCTGTCTTCTTTAATTTTGCTTTTTCACTGTGCCCTCCCTGGGCGAGAGTTGGCATATCATGTGACAGTTCTGACTCGATACGTAGGGCTCCGCGTTTTCGGATAAACCTTCCCCCCCTCCCCTCGAAAAAAAAAATATAAACATTTGCCGGCAAAGTGTTTGGCGATTCGGACTTATCCGATAAGCTCCGATTTCAAGAGGACATTCTCAAAATTCAAAGGCCAAATTCATAGCTGACAATCGTCAATCGAAAAGAGCGCACCGACATCATCGGCAGCAACCTCGTAAACTCTGCTTGCGTCTAGTACAACAAGGTTAAAGGTTAATACACCAAGAAACGTAGGTGTTTTGTATTCAAGTACTTGTGCTTGTATGTATCTGTGATTGCGCGCTCAAGCCTTCCAGACATCTAAAATACACGTAGTGTGTTCACATGTTTTCGTGTTCAAATACCATTTCATCTAAGATTTCAGAGTTCACGGCAATATGAATTACATGATAATAATATGTTTTTATTTTTCGTCGAGAAGATGAGCGATGCTGGGATAAAAAGCTGAGAATCAGCTTAATTGGCTGAACTGGTATGTGCCCGCAAAATTGAACTGTAAATTTCACAATTAAGCTTCAGGTTGATCTTTGGAAGGAAGACAAATTTCAGTTATAAGATTAAATTGTATCGTGAAGAAAATTACGTATGCTGGGCACGCACCCCACGCTGAAAAAAGCCTATCTCAGGGTATTCGAATATCGCTAAGATGGGCACTCATATCTTGACTGAGTTGTGCCATAAAAAGAAAAAGAATCATTCTTCGATGTGAAACAACATAAAGTTTCACAAATCTAGAAGACTAATCAAAACTGGTTTCAGTCTGCCCGTCCAATGCAAGGTTGCACAGAAGCTACTCATTTGTTTCCCAGTACTCATTGATGTTTTTTTTTTAGATATTTTATTTGTACTTGCCCCCCCCCCCCCTCTTACTCCATGGCCTAGTGGACCTTGTGAGGTCTCATGAACAAATAAAAGTCGCCGAATACAGATCAGGTCAAATAACTTTCTTCACTGCCCTGCAAATTGGTGGAATGGGCCTGGATCCCGCCTATATATGCTTCGGCCAAGGGTTGCTGGCCCTTGCGGCTTCCTCCGATCGCTAGTCGGCCAAGAGTTGGTGCTCCAAGTCCAAAACGAGCAACGCAGACTCTCACCGTGGGCGGAGGCTGTCGCTGTATGGGTCTGCATCACAGTATTACTCACTATGCCTGAAACTCTCCTCTAATGTGGCTCTAGAGTCGCAATGTCTGCACTTCTGTCGATTATAAATCTGAATGTATTGTACGCCCATAAGAACACGGATACAAACGACTCTGTGTACTCAGGTAGTAACGCGTTTGTAACTGCAGCCATTCGATGGACAGTTCCTAGCTCAATTTCAGGCGAGGTGGGGGGAATGTACGCCTCTGCAATCTACGGTGTGCTGCGATTCCGTGAAATGTGGTCATTCTATCTTCCCTCTCCCACTCGTCAGTATTCTCTGACGCGGGACCTCTGTAAGCCTTCGAGCCTCAGTGCTGCCATCTCATAGTGTGTGAGCAAGATGTCCAAACGAGACGGACACTTAATTCTTGATTAGTATCATGTTTTAGAATCCATGGTGCCTCTGCTGCGAATCACTGACTATTACGTCCGCTTGTGTGTGTGTGCTATGGCTAACGTGATAGCTATTTCTGTAACCGCTGTTTTGAACAGTGACGTCATTGTAGTCATCTGCTTGTTGCGCTCATCGGTGATTTGGTTTCGGTTTCACCGTAGAATTTACAATTTCAATAATTCGCAATTATTGCTCGAGCCCGCTTTTACGAAATGTCAAAGCGGCAATGGGTTCCTCGCATGAATGACCTCAATTCTCCAATTCGACTTAACTGCTTCACTCATTGAAAAGGGTTAATTAATTTAGCTTTATAATTACCGTAATTACTCCTCTAAATAATATCTTCAACCCTCCTAAGATGCCCGCTGCTACAGAAAAATCAACTGTGAAGACAGCGAGCAAATAGCGCCTTTTGCTGATTTTTAAAGAATATTAGACACATTTCTTGAAACACCCTGCATAATGCCGCGAACGTATATCCAAGGTCCTCTCGATCATCGAAGCCCCGGTGACGAACTCAGCGACGGTCTTAGGGGGGTTGCGGATGAGTCCAGCGAAGAGCTCGTGTTCAACACCCCGCATCAGAAAGCGCACCTTCTTCTCTTCTGCCATTTCGGGGTCAGCTCTCCGGAACAGCATCTTCATCTCCGCAGCGAACAGTACAACACCTTCGTTAGGGTGTTGCATTCGCGTCTCCAACAAAAGGGCGGCTCGTTCTTTCCGTACAACCGTAGCGAATGTTTTGAGGAATTCGCTCTTAAAGACAGTCCAGTCGGTTAGGGAGCCTCCATGGTTCTCAAACCACGTTCGAGCTGCATCCTCCAAATAGAAGAAGACATGACGAAACGTTTGTTCGTCGTCCCACCTGTTAAAGATGCGGATGCGCTCCAGCTTCTCCAGCCACTCTTCTGGGTCTTCACCAGGAGATCCTCGGAATGATGGGGGCTCACGAGGTTGCTGCAGAACGACGGGAGGGTTGGTAGCGCTGGTCATGGTGCCTGCGTTGATCATCGTGGTTTTTACGTCTTCTTCCCTTTTTTTATCCGGGAGCAGTCCAAACTCTGGCTGAAGGCCTTGCTGTCGGCGGCTGACACGAGTTGGGCTTGCTTGTCGGCTTGGCAATGGCTTAGGGTTCATATACCTCGCACCTCCACCAGATGTCACGCAGCAAAGGACGACGCAGTTGTCTATGAGGAAAACAAGTTTATTGGAGCGAACCTGTGCTCCCCTAACAACTGAAAGAATACACAGGCGGCGAAGCAGCGGCCGGCAAAACGACGGGCATGCTAGTGAGCGTCGGCGATCGAATGACGCGGCATCGGCTGTGCGGGAATTTATATCCCTCGGCGCGAGGGTTTCTCGAATAGTCGAATTGTATCGAGAACGCCGTGATAGCGTTTGTTAGAAACGCTGTTCGTTCGAACAGCGCTTCTAACAAACAACGCTTGAAGCGTTGTTCGATAGCGTTTGTTCGAAACGCTGTGGTAGCGTTTGTTCGAAACGCTGTGAAAACGGCGATAGCACAGGCCGGCGCAGCCAGGCCGAAAAAACAAAACACAAATAAACAAACCCAATGCATGGTTCGCGGCATGGTTCGCGGCCGCGTGACAATATATCTATGCTTTTCTTTGCAATGAACCATAGTTGCGAATTAGTGCGTCTGTGTCGTTTACGTCTTTCTTCTAATGACCGTGTTTGTGTGAGCGCCATAGCCTGGCAAAATGTTGGTGTAGTAAAGAGGGGGGGGGGGGGGGGCGTGGTATCCCCTTGTGGACGCCCATGAACGAGAGGGGCTCATATACTATGTGTGTCGCACGGTGCACCGTAATATGCATAAAATATGTATTTAACAAATAAATTGAGTTGCGCAAGGAAATCGCAACACACGATCAAACAAATCAAGGAATCTATGTCTAATGAAATGCATGCAAAATATTATTTTCCAATTTTATTAAGTTGCAGGCATTCAGCGGAATCTCTACGTGGTGCGAATGTTGGTAATTGCTGCGATAATCGCTCGGTGGCAGCAGCAGTGGCAGACATTTCAGCCACTTCGGCAGCCACAAATTCCGGGTTGAGCACCAGCATGCTATAACGGTACACTTTCCTTGCGAAGTAGGCCTGCAACGAGACACCAAGGCATACAGTTCATAAATGCGTTAAGTCACTTCAAATCTCTCAAATTATTTATCCGTAGGCAGATTCCTAGAAAGCTAATAGCAATTGACAAATAAAATTGCTTGTATGAGTCATCTTCATCTGAACTACAAACTTTAAGGCTATCTCACGTGATCGCATTGAGGAGTGCGGGCGAGCTATTACAACAGTCGATCCGCAGTTCCGCTTCACTTGATTACATTATCAGCTCGTATATGTAGAAATGGAGTAAAAAAATACCGAAATATTGACGGCAGCAATTGAGCACTACGTAAACCTACTTGCACTGAATTTCTTCTTGCGCGCACCTCTATACTTTTGATCTTTACAAGCCGGTAGCCAGGAATTTTTTTTTTTTTCGATGAGAGGGAAAGGGGGGGGGGGGGGGGGGCTTGTTCAAGTCTTCACCTATTTTTATTATTTTGTGTTGGTAAAACACCCCCTACATCCAAATTTCGAACAGAGAGGGCTAAACCCCCTCTACCCTGGCTACGGCGCTGGTTCTCTACCCTTTTATGCTAAACGTTTCTACACATTCTGCGTTCGCGCAGTGTGGGTCGGCCAGTTTCGAGTCGTAATTCATTAACCACATCCATACGTCGATCCACCAAACGATTTGCCATGAAGTTTTTGGGCGATATTGTCATCCCGCACCGAGGTAACACCTGACACGTAATCTTTGCTAGTTGAAACGTGCTGCACGATTTATGTAGTCGAGCAACGAATGACGTTCGCCTTTAGGTATGTTCTGAGCAGATGGCGAATAACCTACAAGAACATTATTTTTGAGTATTTGATGTGTTACCATGGGCATTCCCAGAACCCTTTTGCAAGGGAGTGCATTAGCCGGGGGAAGGGTACGGGGGCATCCAACACGGTAGCTTTTCTTTCGCTGCTATGTCATCACTGGCAATATATATATCAAACGCGTGTAAAGTTTAAGTCAGCTGGAATTCCTGAGGTCTGTTTCACACGAATATGTGGAGCCCAATCATGGTGACGATAATAATGATGTGTGATGTTTGACGTCCCAAAACCACCATGTATGTGAAGCCCGGGTGCGCAAATGAAGCCATGCAGCTTATTGCTACTGCATATAAAAATTATTACATGAAATTCTGAAGGGTGCAGCCGGAGGGTGTTACCTTGTTCTAGAAAAGAGAACACGACAGGATTCTTACGGTGGTCTAGTGACGTATGACCCCAATGTAGCACCTAGTTATCTCCGCAGCGTTTAGTTCGGCGATAAACCAAGTCGGCGAAGAACGGGCGCGATATCGAGAGATTTGATATTGTGCGGTAAAAGCTGCCCGCCACATCCTATTTTCAACGTTTCTATGCGGGCTTAATTCGCGCGCTATTCTTGTTCAACTGTTCTCTCACGGAACGCTAGCGCCATCTGTTATAGACTCATGAAGTTGGGTTACAGTAGAAAGCAGGCGCCAGGTGTGCGACATCCGCGGGGCTTTTAATTTGCGGGTTTACGGGCGCACATCTATAAACTGGCGTCTAATCTAGTTCATTTGTTAGAAATTTTATGACGTTAGTTGCGACATCGATTAGACATAGCTTGAATCAGCGCCACCATGGCTGCCATCTTAGGGCACAAGCTCGTTGAGATAATGCGTGACCTCTTACTCGAACACGCGGAGCAATAAACTGTGATAACGGATCAGTGCCTACACGTTTCCCTCATTAAATTGAGTTCTTGATTCTTATCTTTCATTATTAAATTTATCACAGCAAAATTGGTTATTGTATATTTGTTGAAGAATAATTATCCGTTTAAATCGTTTTTTTTTTTTCGTGCATATTGTTAAAATCTATATGACTGACGCTCCAAGAGGATACATTGCTGAAATTCCCGAGGAGACCAAATTTACAGTGAGAGGGAATCTTTAACAATTTAAAACAGAATGTCAAAATAAAGCGGGAGTCACTAAAAATGAAGTAAATTTTAGTTATAGGGGGCCAGAGACTTACCATACCAAGTTTCAGAACATTTCGGTGACCCCATGTGGCCGAAATATGACACTCTTTGAAATCTGACGTCACACTGACATCCGTGCAGAGATTTCGGCACGACGTTTCCCACTCTAAATTCAATTCTTGATTCTTATCTTTCAAGAATAAATATATCGCAGCGAAATTGATGACTGTATATTTGTTGAAGAATAATTATCCGTTTAATTTTTTTTTTGTGCGTAGTGTTAAAATTTTTATGACTGACGTTCCAGGAGGATCCATTGCCGAAATTCCCAAGGAGACCAAATATATAGTGAGAGGGAATCTTTAACAATATAAAACAGAATGTCGAAATAAAGCGGGAGTCAGAATACGCCACAAGACAGAATTTCCGACGAGAAGATGTGTCCAAGTGTTACTGCATGTTCACCGAGGCTAAATATTCAGCTGCAAATTCCACTGTTTTGGTCTTAAAAAGTACAATGCATCGTTTTGAGCCTCCAGGAACTGTCAACATCAATCGAGATTCCGCCACGCAAGCGAGGAGCACCCGGTATGCAAAAGGCAGTGGTATGGCCAGAGGGTGACACCCCCCCCCCCCCCCCAAGTCCCTGATCTTTAACTTTTTTCATGGAATATCAAGTCCAAAGTGACACTCGACCACATATGTGTGCCAGGGTCCATTTCAGATCAAAGTGGTGCACCCACACCTTCAGGTGGGTGCGTACGCCCCTGGCAAAAAAAAAGTTGCGTTTGCGTTGAAAGTTCTTTAGGTTCATCAAGTAAGTTACAAAATTAGCCCACTGTCAGGCGCATGGTATCTCCGGTGATAGATGTGTCACTTTAATAAAAGCTTCTGTTCACCTCCATAAACTTTTTAGCAGAAGGAAGCGGGCCCGGCTATACGCCTCGTTCACGAAATCTTTTTTTACGAATTCTGAAGTGAAACGTTCAATGTTTTTGCCGCCTTACGTGTCATCTCGCGTTGACAATCACTTCCAAGTTCAAGTGCCATTCTGCCATACCAAAAAAGCCCTCGTGCTGAAGAAGTCCGAACGGAATAATCTCCCGGCATGCCTACATCACCCGCAACCCTGGCCATGCTTCATTACAGTCTGCCATTTTAAACTGGGAACACCACTCATCTGTGTAACGCCGCAAATGGCATTTATAATAAATAAATAAATAAATAAATAAATAAATAAATAAATAAATAAATAAATAAATAAATAAATAAATAAATAAATAAATAAATAAATAAATAAATAAATAAAAAGCGCGTGTGTGTTTGCGTACGTGTGTCCGCATGTGCGTGTGCATGTGCGCGTGTGTGTACAGTCAAGTCGCATAAATCAACAAGTTGCTTGCGAAAGCGAGAGTTCGCCAATCTCAACTTGCAGGAAATCGTGCGGGCGTCATTAAAAATAGAACGTAATTTGAAATATTTGATTTATAAGGGCGTGTTGTTTTCGTAATGGAAATGCTTTGAACATCGATTAAGAATACACGCAACGGCGTGGTCCACAAATATATTTCGTATAACTAATAAATATGAATGATTACGACGCGAACAGTGCTGCGCCAACATAACTACGCCATTTCATTGCAGAGAGCGGTGATTTTTCAGGCATTTGTCATGGTTATCAGGCACCTCCGTTAGCGAATGCACTATAAGGTTATACAGTGTTAAGAATAATGCTTGGCAAAAATTTACCTTCAATAAAACGAATAATCCGGCTGTGCCGACGAATGGTCCGACTAGCGTCATCTGCGCAGGAAGAAACATCCGAGGCGTAGGCATCCACAAGTACCCAGGAAATGAGAAATGGTTGCCGGAATCATTATACCCCAATTAAGAGCATCGTACACAGTGGAATCTAGATGATACATTTTTCATGGGAACACAAAAATAAAGCTCGTTAGACAAAAATCTTATTAACCGAACACTTTAAAAAATAACGAATATATGCATGCCCTGCCAGCAACACACTTTTACTGGGCAACATTGAAGTAGCTCGTCCAATTACTCGGCGCTTGCTTTTTTCAACGTCTAGGAGTAAATTAGTCTAAAAAGCATTTTTCTGTATTCTTCTGAAATTCCTCGCCTGACGCATCGTCATCATCATTTGACGAAGCAGCCATGGCCGTTTCTTCACCACTAGCCGACGCTGCTGCGACCTTAGCAGCTCTGCAACGTGCACTACGTGACTTGTTCGAATGCAGTTTGAACTAGTATTCCGAAAAATAAACATAACACTTTTTTATTATTTAAGTGAAGATCCGTTGTCATGTTCTCATTATTCCGTTTCGGGCAAAATTTTGATTACATTAAATGCATGTAAGTGCATTATTTCCAATGGACGTTGGCGGGAAATAAAAAAAAAAAGCGAAAAACGTGTTATGTCGAAAGATGGGTTATGCGGAATCACGTATCAACGAGATTCCAACATATACAGCCGGCGGTAAGATGAAAAAAAAAAAACAGATGAAGCTGCCACTTCGATATATCGCGAGTGCTGAAATGTGATGTTATTACTTAGACACGAAGTTCACTACTGCTCGGCAGCTCAAGCTTAAGCTGCTGCTTAGCCACTACAACATAGTGAATTTAGAACGTTAAATAGCAATAGCATTTAAATAACAATGTCTCCAACAAACCAGCAACTGCTCGCTTAAGCAGCTTTACAACCGACTTTTGTACTTTTATTTAATCAAACATATCATCGTAATTTAGCAAAGAAACATGAAAGGGCCATTTCAACTCTGCAGATTTCTCAATGACCCTACTGATGACAAACGTGTGATCAACTGTACGATATCATCTAGTCTCAGCTGTAGCTTTTCGCAGAGTATAATTTAGATTAAGGAATCTTGGTCTACAATCGGTGGATGCCAGCTTCAAAATACCATCATAACTTTTTGTGCTTGACACGGGAACACTTATCTAGCTTTGTGAATTACTTTTTGTATGTGAAACTTAAACCAAACTTTCATCTAAGCCAAAAGGTCATCGAGCTCTACTTGCTTTTATGTACCAAATAGACCTGACCACCCTATTACAGACAGTTTTATATTACTTATACTTTCTAAGTCTTTGTCTTTTTTTTCTTTATTTCCTTCTCCTATTTCCTCTTTCTCTCCTTCTATCTTATTCCTTTCCTCTGTTTCATCTCTCCTCCCGAAAATGTGAGCAGGCGTTGTGGCCCTCCAAGTGGCAGTAGCCAGCTTGCTCTCTCTCTCTCTCTCTTTCCTCTGTCTCCTCGTGTATTCGTGTATGCAAATCAAATAAATAAATAAACACTCAAACCACACATTCCTCCTAGCTGCAAAAATCGCTGGTGTGCTTTAGTTCTGACATTGCTCCTTTCGGTCACAGAGATTGCCGGCAGCAATTAGTCACTCTAGGTGAGTGACTGCTGAGAATGTGCCGGACCATAAAGCTGTACTGCCCCCCTCTCTCTCTTTCCGGAATCAAGAGGTGCAAGCAGAATTGCTTAGAGTTGATTACGTTATATACTCCCTTTGGTTAGAAAGCATATACAACAGGGGCATTGCCAGAAACTTTTTTCTGGGGATGGGGGTGAGAGGTCAACTATGAGATGATCGTGCGTGCGTTTGTATGTGCATGTGTATGTGTATATAATGCCAGACTCACTCCTTTCTTTCTATACCTAGAAGAATTCGGGTTATTTTAAGACCATGTGTTATGCCTGGGTACGCAAACGCGAAAAGCTAGCTGATCAGTTTCATCTACACGGCCGACGCATTGTTCGCCGCTATCAGTGTTCGCCACTAACGTGTGTATTGCTTGCTTGAAGTAGTTACGTGTTTTCGATTTCTGCTGGAGTTGTCTGTACCATCACGACCACGTGACAATGTGCGCATGAAAATTGGGTAAAAAAATACGGACCACCTCCCAGAAAGGAATCCTGATAGAATTCGAAGCATCAGCGGTGTGCACGGCGTTCACCCGTTGAAACAGGCTTCGATGTGGGTGCTGGAGGAACAGTTTGAAGCGAAACTCTGTGTAGCGTTTACTCGAGTAAACGTTTGTTTGACACGCAAAGACACTGGAGACGGATTGGGTTTCGTGTAAGTTTCATCGCAGATAAACGAGCCGAGAGAGTGTTGCCACTCGACGTGTGGTGGAGAGTTGCGGGCGGTGCAGAGGGAGAAGCGATGAGTTTGTTGCGAGCGGGTGGAGGAGCCGGAAGCTGCGGGCGCTGCGGTGAGCATGCTGCGGGTGAGGAGGAGAGTGACCTCAGCGCGCCTGCGAGGGAAGCGTGCGAGTGGAGCGTGACATCAACGTGCAGCTGCGGAGTGACGTATACTTGGCACCACTCACACACCTGTGGCGAGGGGAATCCGTGTCGGCGCGTTCGCACGGACGCACGTACCTACGGCGATACGCTCGTGAATCAAAGAGCTGCTTCGCATCTAAAATTGCGGGGAAGCATTGGACGGCCCCATCCACTGTCCTGCTGACGCCAGTGATACAAGGTAACACTAAAATTGTTCAGCGGTGCATGCTGAAAATCACTGGTGACTCGTTATGTGGCAGTTATTCATGCACGACCTGCAGGTATTAAATGGTGTGTAGCATGCACACTGACATTGTCCTCGTTGGTCTTCCAGATGGCGATAACAATCAGGGCCAGAGTGTGTGCCACGGTTGTGAAAGAAGACCACCACATGTATGCCAGCATCGGGACACGCGAGTTCTGCCGCCAGAGGGGTGCGTCCGGAAATGATGCAGAAAAAAAGGAAAGAAAATAAAAGAAAACGTGTACGATTGAGGCACTCAGTGAAGGCAAGTGTTTACTGAGAGCATGAAAATGACTCATGGTACCCTCGCAGACGTGCCCTTCATATGGCCGCCTCAATCTTCAGAGTTGATAGATATGAACTCCGAATAAGAAAAGTCACAATTTTAAATGGTAAGAAAACATGTGAAATCGTCGGAGGAGCCTTAGGTTGGGTCAAAATTCTGTATTTTGTTGAAAAAATGAACCTATTGACGAGGACATTCCCCAAGCTTTTCATTTTATCAATGAACGGATATAGGTACAGTAATCGCTTGTACTCCCGCTCGTTTGAAGGCAGCATTGGCGTCCTTGTCAAACTCCCTGCCATAATAGCATAGAGCCTAGAACACATCACATGATGCGGGCCAGCGTTCCAGGTTCAACTTTCAAACTTTTAAATGGGTTGCAAGCAACGGTATATCGAAGTCTTAAAATTACGCCGCTTTCGGGTGCAGTTTCATCGAAGTAAAATTATCGGAAGAGTACACCAACTGCTTGTTGACTCTTGTATCAAAAGAATTCCCCGGGTTGTGATTAGGGGGAGCCAAGTATCACTTCAGCGATTCCCCCTCCCACTCTTCCGAAAGAGAACACAATTCACAATGAATTCAAGAACAATAAGAAAGCAAAATGAAACACAACAATGCTTTTCCCAGCTGCGTACGCCATCGGTCCGCAGCTTTGCGGGGACCGAGGACAGGCCGCTAGTGGTGTGAGACAGCATGGAGCAAGGCAAGTAGTTCTTGCACTTTACCAACAGGGGCCCTCGGCAGTCATCATCATCATCATCACCATCATCATCATCATCATCATCATCAGTCTGACTACGTCCACTGCAGGACAAAGGCCTCTCCCATGTTACGCCAGTTAACTTGGTCCTGTGCTTGCTGCTGTCAATTTATACCCGCAAACTTCTTAATCTCATCTGCCCACCTAACCATCTGTCTCCCCCTAACCCGCTTCCCTTCTCTGGGAATCCAGTTAGTTACCCTTAATGACCAGCGGTTATCCTGTCTACGCCCTACATGCCTGGCCCATGTCCATTTGCTCTTCTTTATTTCAGCTATGATATCCTTAACCCCCGTTTGTTCCCTAATCCACTCTGCTCTCTTCTTGTCTCTTAAGGTTACACCTACCATTTTTCTTTCCATTGCTCGCTGCGTCGTCCTCAATTTAAGCTGAACCCTCTTTGTGAGTCTCCAGGTTTCTGCTTCGTAGCTAAGTACCGGCAAGATACAGCTGTTATATACTTTCCTCTTGAGGGATAGTGGCAATCTACCTGTCATAATTTGAGAGTGCTTGCCGAATGTGCCCCACCCCATTCTTATTCTTCTAGTTACTTCAATCTCGCGGTTCGGCTCCGCGGTTATTACCTGCCCTAAGTAGACATAGTCTTTTACAAATTGAAGTGCACTATTACCTATCTCGAATCGCTGCTCCTTTCCGAGGTTGTTGTACATTACCTTCGTTTTCGCAGATTAATTTTAAGACCCACCTTTCTGCTCTCCTTGTCTAACTCCGTAATCATGAGTTGCAATTCGTCTCCTGAGTTACTCAGCAATGCAATGTTATCGGCGAAGCGCAGGTTACTAAGGTATTCTCCATTAACTCTTATCCCTAACTGTTCCCATTCTAGGCTTCTGAAAACCTCCTGTAAGAACGCGGTAAATAGCTTTGGGGAGATTGTGTCCCCCTGCCTTACACCCTTCTTGATTGGTATTCTGTTGCTTTCTTTATGAAGCACTAAGGTAGCAGTTGATCCCCTGTAGATTTCTTCCAGAATGTTTATATATACTTCATCTACGCCCTGATTCCGCAGTGTCTGCCTGACAGCTGATATTTCTACTGAATCAAACGCCTTCTCGTAATCTATGAAGGCTATGTATAGTGGCTGGTTATACTCTGACATATACCCTCGGCAGTCACTAGCACTAAAAACGTGCATGGTCATGACTCTGGTCTTCAAAACATTGCGGCACAGGTCTCACTGAGTGAAGGCATGAAGCAGGCTTGACACCCCTCCCCTAACTGATTATGAAGACCCTGAATACGATGGCGACGACTATAGAGCCTCCTTTCACCTTCCACCGGGTATTCGTTTATGAACTTTCCTAAACGAGGACGACGCAACCTTCAGCGCGCGTACAGGAAATTAACTTTCCAGGAAAGCAAGAGGTAAATAAAAATTCGAGTGGCTCACATCTTCAATGCCGATGATAAGGTATAAATCCACGAGGCTGCTGATGTAGAATGAAGCCACCACCAGTGAACCGGCGAACTGTATCTCTGCGAAGAGGAAGACGTCAGATGATCCAATGTGGTGCTTTAAATATCACCAATGATCATACTTTGTTCGGCTCAAAATAAAGATGGACAGTTAGTGCAGCACCAAAAAGCCAGCTTCGCACTACGAGTGCCAAGCCTCAACGAAACCTTCCTTGTTTATCTTCGGTTTTCTCTTCCTTTTATTCTCCCTTTCTTTCTCTCTATTACGTTCTCTTTCTCTTTATTTTTTATTTATTCACCTGTCTTTATCTTTTGTCATTCTTTCTGTGTTTCCTCCTACGTCTTCCTTTCTCTCTCTGTTTCTATTTTGCGTTTGCTTCCTTTTTTTTCTGTTTCGATACATGGTTTCGCCGGCGTTACACCAAGCGCACTAGTTATGCTCTGACGACAAGTGATCATCATCATCATCAAGGCACTCGAATAACAAGAGGAAGAATATTAGTTCTCCTTGGCGTGAGAGTTTGCTCAATCTGCTACACATGAAGTGCTACGCCCAGTGACGATGACAGTACACGACAGCTCGGTGCCCTAAAATGCTCCGCACATAAAATAACATTACCTAGTAAGAGCTATATGCCTGACGCCTTCGAACGCTCCTCGCATTATTGCTCCTAAGTGGAGGACGTCGCTCTGGAATGACGGTGGGACTGTCACATATACCTGCAGGGTTGCTGTCGATCGAGCTGAGCTTGAGCTGAACGGCGGCGTCCTCGGCCTTCAGGACGCTGAAGAGGAACACCATCACCAGAACGCTGTTCAAAGTCTGCGTGCACACACATGTTGACAGAATAAGAGAAGAATGGCTATAGTGAATGCCTACAAACTAAATATTAGTAGTCATTTCCGGTCAATTTAGTTAGAACTTCGTTACAGATGTGTAGTTGTTGTTTAGTATAGCCGACCAATCACTTATGACGCACAGCGTAATACTTGAAGGCACGCTTTCCGGTCTTAAAATGTGTAGGTCCCATTCTCATGCCTCAAAGGCGTGTGCAAGGGGAGAGGGGGGGGGGTAAAGTATGTCCCATACATTGATTTAGGAACCTTCGCCCCCCCCTCCTCCTTTTGAATAAGAACCTTGCGTACGCCTATCTGCGCATGCGCACAGACAGACGCACGTGCTACATTGTTCGCGAAGTCTCAGCCTTCGTCACCCCATTCAGAGTTGCATTCGATCGATTGTGCGTGATGGCGACCTGTATAACAACGTCGTTTTTGTGACAAGCCGTCTTCGTGTATTTGCCTACAGAATCACCATGCGTCCATGCCACAAATGCTGCCTTTTTTGTATGATATTTAGAACACTTGAGACGGTGTCACGAACTCTCTTGAGCGAACTCAAATACTGCTCACTCGACATACTTATAACGTGCAGATTGTGAACAATGCTCATATACGATGCTTGACATAATTCAAGATAACGGGCGTTGATTGGCAACTTACGAAGAAGATGCTGCTCGTAGTCTGTATGCCGGGCCTGTTCTTGAACATGAGGCGGTCAAAACAGTCGCCCATCGTGCGGTGATAAGGAAGGTGTCAGCTGCGAAATAAGTATAATTTCGCCGGCTAAAGAATTGTACGTGCGTATATTCACTCAAGAACATCAGTGAACTGTGACGGCGTGAACTAAATTGCCTGCTCAATATACGGTGCATCGCATACTGAGGAATATGAACGAATTTAAGCAGCTCTAAATAAACGAAAATGTATAGTGTATATTCAAGCCAGCAGATAATGGACGCGTTTCGCAAGCCTAATCTGAAAAGTTTTCATAGCTGTTGCTTATATTATTCAATATAAGGTGTTACAAAATAATGAAGTGACCCTTGTCATGGTCTTACCTTCCAATCTGT
Source organism: Rhipicephalus microplus (assembly GCF_043290135.1). Classification (NCBI taxonomy): domain Eukaryota; kingdom Metazoa; phylum Arthropoda; class Arachnida; order Ixodida; family Ixodidae; genus Rhipicephalus; species Rhipicephalus microplus. The sequence goes on from NC_134701.1 coordinate 283,105,558, forward strand.
CCGAGCAGATTTGGGGTGACCACGAATTAGCTTAGCTTTGGAAACGAAAGTTATCCTTGCTGGCGTGGCGCCTTTGACTTCTTTTTCTTCTTCTTTGAATTCAACTAACAAGCCACAATATGAAGCGTGGAAACTTGGGCAAGTTGGTAGGGAACAACTGAATATATGAACTGCGCAACGAAGAAGTATACCGCGTAACTACGGAACTAACTTTCCTGCCCTTGTTTTTGCTTTCGTGGTTACGTTGTAACTACACTTCGAGGTTGCGCTGTTCGTATACTTAGTTAAGACAAAATAAAAACGGCAGCTACGTTTTATACGCTAGTAAACTATACACGCATCAAATTTAATGCATGTCTGCCGACATGTGTAAATATTGTAGCTATTGTCCACTTGTAGGTCGCAACCACACTTTCAGAAATCATTGTTGACGTGCAGGGTATATGCCTCTCACGCTCCCCAGCATTCATTCGTAAAACTGTCCACCTCTCGACTTTGCAAAAATCTATTGCAAAAATAAAAAAAAAATTAATCATCTGGCTAGAAAACAGCGAGTGCATGAACATTTTATCCTGTTGGGCTAGGGCCGTTCCTCGGTTAATTGCCGATAGGCTTTTAATTCAGTAAGATATTTACTGCTGCATGTTTTTGAAATAATAATAATAATAATAATAATAATAATAATAATAATAATAATAATAATAATAATAATAATAATAATAATAATAATAATAATAATAATAATAATAATAATAATATGGATAATACCCTGATGCGGAAGAACCCTACTAACTATATTTTTCTCGCTCCCTTTCTGCTTAACGGTGGGTACGTGCCATTGTAATCGCATTATCATAATTATCATCACCGTTCTCATGCGTCACGAACAGGCAGCAATGGAGCCAGCAGCACCGGAACAACCTCCCGCAACCAGGTAACGATTTCACCTACCTCGACGTAAGGAAGATGTTGACGCTGCCATTAGCGCTGGCCTCTTTTCACGTTCACAATATACGCGAGAAAACTATAAGCCGTAGCGGAGACCACACACCCACCAAACAACGCAGTGCGGCTTTTTAGATGATGTAGTGATATTAACTGAATTTTAATGAATGTTCGTGTAAAAACATTGATCGCTGTTTTTATAGAAGGAGTCAGACTTATTTCTTTCACCCCCCGACAAAACTTGTCGATGTGCCGTGCGCTCAACCTAACGTAAGTGATTGAAAGCGCACTTACCGTGTTCATTGGTGTTCGCACCTTGAAACCAACCACGCGTAACAGTTCTTACACTTTACCAACTTGCTTTATTTAGTCTGCTCAATAGCGTCCGCTGTATACTTACTTTCACTGCTGTTCTTCAAACTCTGCATTTCTATCATGACATGTCCTGATGACATTAATTTATCCTCCCCCCCCCCTCTTATGTAATACCTTTAATAGATGACGATGATCAGATAATAACACACATTAAGGAAAAAACAACAACAAAAAAATCTCAACTTATGCAAGCCCTATAGCTGAGTTATGGGCACAGTCGCCAGAGCATTGCTGCATGGAGTGTTCCAGATAAACACATTTAAGTCGTTACGGGACGGCACGAACGTAAAGCTTATTGTGCCGAGCCGGTTCATCAAGGGTTCAAAATGACCGTTGAACTCTAACCCGAACCAACTTTCTGTTTTTCGCTGCGACGTCATGGTTCAACACCACCTAATTCAAAATTTTTACACTTTGTCCATGGGTATATAAACCCTCAGGTGGTCGATCTTAAGACGTGTAAATATTTTAGTACCACCCGAAAACTTACAGCACATAAAATTCGAGGTAAGGAAAGGAGGGTAGTCAAATACCCTTCAGTCAGAAACCCCTCCCCTGCCTATATATGGAGAGATGTCTTATCTTTCTCGTAAATAAAAAAAAAAACCAGTCCTTGAACGACAAAGTGCGCCAATCACTGTTGGGTATGTCTTCGCGATTCTACTACGTCTTTGACTCTTTGTATAGCCAAGCGCATAAAAAATAAAATTTGACTTGATTGTACGGCAACGTTCTTCTCTTTGACCCGCGTTTTCATTTACACTGCTTGAACCAGTGGACGTACTCATGTGCGTCCTAGAAGACGACCAGCTTAACGTTAGTGCACCGGCGACAAGTATAGTCGTTGGCAGGCAGCGAATGAGCGACTGACCCAAACACCCATCTCGATGGTTACGAATCGCCGCAGGCCTCCACCGGCCACGACTCGATCTTTGTGCCCGGCAGGTTGCTACTGTTGCTTTCACCTCCGGAGCCGCTCCAGCATCCAGAGTTTTGCCGCACTCTGTTTCGTAAGTGAGACGCCGCACGGACATTTTTCGCAGCTGCAGGCTTTTGAACACACAATCAGGACGAGAACGGGCTGCGGTAGAATGCCACACTAAAGATCACTATCAGATTGTTGTGCTCGCCATCACGCATACAATTATGACTGAATATAAAAAATTGTGATCGCTTATGAATAAATGTAAGACTATCAATAAGAACAAACCTAGAAATATGGCCAACCTGGCAGTCATCTATGCACGAGAGCCCTGCTAAGTGGCTTCCGTTCCAACGCTAAGTGTTTTTGTGGCTGCTAATGTAACTGTCACTGACACTAAGCATTAAAAGTTCGTCATACCTTCTTCAATATTGCCCTTCACCGAGCAGTGATAACGGAACTTTTGCAAACCTTTAAAACATTGGGGTAGCTACAGCGGTGATTCTTGTAGACAGCCAAAACAGTTTTTCGCGCATATTTACAGTTCAAGAAAAAAACAGATATACACCACGCATCGCATGCAATAGCGCGCGCCGGGCGCGATCAGTTTCGATTTCACCCGTCAAGTTACATAATGAATAGTTAGAACTACGTGCATCTTTAACAATTTCTAGTGCGTGTGCGCGCGCGTGCGTGTGTGCGTGCGTGTGTGTGTGCGTGCGCGCGTGTGTGCGTGCGCGCGTGTGTGTGTGTGCGCGCGTGTGTGTGTGTGCGCGCACGCGCGCGCGCGTGTGTGTGTGTGTGTGTGTGTGTGTGTGTGTGTGAGTGAGTGTACGAACAAACGAAAAATGACACTTCATTGAGAAACTTTCTGCCGTGGTCAGGGCTTTGTGAATGCATGCACACATAAGATTGCGATGCGAACTTTTCAAATAAGCCCCCGTGTATGCATACTCAATGTTAACAATAACAAATCCCCAAGATGCGTATAATCACACGCGCAGCATTTCGAATAGTAATAATAGCAGACATAGCGGATCAGAAACAGTTATTGTAGATGTGTCACGGTAGCGTAAAAAAAGAACGAACATAGCATACAAGATAGCGGTGCATTTGTGACTCAGTGGCGAATATAAAGTCATGCTTAAGGAACGTTCTTAAGTAACACTCACCTTCAATCAAATGCACATCAGCAATATAGTATATCGGCATGGACGTCATGATAATGGTAATAATTGTACTTGCGCGTTCTGGCTACGTAACTCGTCTGGCTGATGTCGCCAAAGGTATGACGTGAAACTCGGTAAATGCTGAGAAAATATTTTATAAGATCAATAAAGTCGGTTCCTGCATGGCGCACCTGCCAACATCGACACTACCGTGACGTCTTGCTACGAGCTGATGATTTGACATTTTTTTGTGGCTAGTTTAATGACGTGAGGCACCAAAACATTCAAAACGGCCGCTCGTGTGCACGGACTGACAGATCCACGGAGCGGAGTGGCCGTGAAAACGTCACGACGACTTCCGCGAGCACGTGATGAGAAGCTCATACGGTGTTGTGACATCAAGCTACAGTACATGAGCCGGAACTATAGGATAAACAAAAAAAAACTGTGCTCCCTTTTTCTGGGTGCGCTCACACTTACCAGCCCATTTTCTAGGCTTTAAGGGCTTGGCCCATCAAGTGATACGAAAAATTGCCAACTGAAACATTTTGTGTCAGTTTTCCTTTCAAGCAATGCGAGCCCTTGGCGGTATGCCGTCCCTCTTGCTACACATTCTAGAAAAGCTTTTAGCTGTTTAACTGTGACCATAAGTGGATGAAGCAATTGCTGCACAAAAACCGATAGGCTGATACTTTCCCGATTTTTTGTATATGTGCGTAACGCGCAGTGTTGCAGTTCATGGTTAAATTTTCGTACAATTCCACTTACTTTCCATCCTTGGTTGGGATTGTTGCAGATTTGCAACGCCCTCTTGCTCCTCATCCTGTTCTTCATCGTCGTCAACCCGGAAGAAGCGACCGTCTACATTAAGCTCAGCATCGTCCACACCAACTTGAAAGGTAACCTTCCAGACCGCGGATATAAAACCATTGTTACGCCAATCTCACAGACGCCACGCTCAGGCCAAGCTGCGTCACTGTTTTAGCAGAAATGTGCGCGCCAAACTACGCTATGCATTTTCTTGCTCCACTGGACTGACTGCCGGTTTAACAACACGGTTCGTGATCCGCTGACACCTTCTCGTGTTGCTCAAATTACTTCACGCTAAACACTGTGTAAGCTGGTATACCGAAGCACTTAATCTTGGACCAGCTCTCTTAAGGGTCTTAGCTGCTCGAATCAAGCGATTAGAGCACTCTTCCAATGTTGCGTGAACGCAGATTTCTCTCGCTCGAACTCGCAGAGGTATCGCTGCTGCCCATACCTTACGTGATCACGACCACGCTGAGCATCATGGTGGATCTGCTCCTTCTCATCGGAATCGAAGATGTGAGTGTGATTATGTAGATTGTTGCTGCAGGCCTTGGTGGAACAGTGGTTAGGATGCTCGGCTGCTGACCCGACGCGTGTTCTATCCAGGCGGTGGCGGCGGTCACATTTTGATGGAGGCTAAATGGCCCGCGTGGGCTATGTCAGTGCACGTTAAAGAACATCAGATGGTCAGAATTTTCGGAGCCCTCCCCTACGGCATATCTTATAATCATATCGTGGTTTGGGGACGTAAAGATATTATTATTATCTTCCTGCAGACGTAACAGCTACGCCTGCGTGAACGATGATGAGCGACTTCGCTTCATCAACAGCATGGAAGGGGACGACACGACCAGCACAAGCACTTGACCCCACCCTATTCGTTCCTACGTGTCGCCATAATTTACGAGACGCCATAATTTGTTTTGAACTGCCAAGGCGTGTCTTGCTAGCATGGCAAGCAGTGGCTCTGAGACTTAAAAAAAAAGCGCCTGTTCACGCTGCGCAACCTTTTAAGAAGTCATCTGGGTACCACTGCGCCGTCTTCGGATGCAAAAACAACCAGAGCAAGATCTCCAGAGATCCAAGAACAACCAGAGCACTGTCTGTGAAGATCCCAACACGATGCATGTGGCAATCGTGCCGGTGCGGTGTATCCTGATTGCACAGATTTCCATCCACAACAAAAAATGCCGAGCTCCGCCGCCTGTGGATATAGTTGATTGATTGATATGTGGGGTTTAACGTCCCAAACTACCATATGATTATGAAAGACGCCGTAGTGGAGGGCTCCGGAAATTTCGACCACCTGGGGTTTTTTAACGCGCACCCAAATCTAAGCACACAGGCCTGCAGCATTTTCGCCTCCATCGATAATTCAGCCGCCGCAGCCGGGATTTGATCATGCGACCTGCAGATCAGCAGCCGAGTACCTTAGCCACTAGTGGATATAATCTCGATCGGCAGAAAACCTATGAGTCCCGTAAAGGTGTGCGAGTAAATATAATTATTACGTTTACTTAAGCCCGACGCCAGCTGTCCCCCTTTACACCAACGTTTGGCGTGCAGTCACGATGCCGGTATAGTATGCGGCACCAAATTATTGCCGTACTTTTTTGCAGGCTACATGCCAGCAATAGGATATGTTATGTCTCACACGTGGATGCAAGCACCGCTTACGTGTACAATTGTAACGGCGTACTATACAAAGAGACGTGATTGGCGCGAAAAGCATAGCTTTCTCGACCTAGTCGAACTACGGCGTGTCTTGACTCGCTACGCGAATCTGTGCTTTCGGTCGGCGTCACCGTAGCATTTTAAAATCTTGTTCTGGTTGGCACTTCCGCCACGCGTGTGTGTTATGAGTGCCCTGCATGAGTGGTAAATGATAAACACATGCAGTGGATGTGTGGATGGGTGCAAGTTGCAGCGAGATTCTAGCGCTACGTTGACGCCAACTTACAGCACTAATTCTACCTTGCCATAGCCAAGGCACGCCACAGTGTGACTGAGTCGAAAGCAATGCTTTCCGCTGTTCGTGTTTCTTTCAATAGCAATAGTATGTACCTGATGAAGTTGCTTACGAAGACTGCAATGCGCGTGCTGTAGACATTCTGGACTGTCTAGGAGGGTCTCCTCGACGTTTCACGCAAAAGTCCAGGAGAGGAAAAGCACGAAACATCATCACAGCTGGACGCAGGTTGTGCAGTTTCGCGTTTGATTTGCGGAGCGTCTGCTGGCGTGGCAGTGCATAGGTGTCGCTTCGCCGCGCTTGCAACAGATGGCGCGACGCGCCTTTTAATATGGCAGCACGCACTGAGCTCGCTGTGTTCTGGTGTTGCGCCGCAAACCCACAGTTGCCATCCGTCACGCAGAACTGTCGAGAGGTGCTGCAAGTCTACATCGGCTGGAGTTCGTTGTGCACGGCGTTTGAGTGTGTCTCGTGGATTGGCTTCGTGGCTTGGAAGGCGAACAGCGAAAACGTGAGTTGCAAAACACTCGCGACAAGGCACACTCAGCGCAGCTTTTGCAGATCACTGGCTTTCTTCTTTGCTTCCTCTATACCCTGAAACTATACCTGTAAACCGAAACTATAATTCAGCCGACAGTATGAAAGAAAAAATAAAACAGGTGGCTGCGTTCTTTGCCCGCATATACTGGACCACAGGTGGCTACAGCTGTGAAAAACTCCTCTTTTCACGTGCCTGCTGCAGAAAACGGTCTCGATAAACAACAATTAAATACGGTGTGAAAGTTCGGCATGTTGATGGTATCACATCACATGAGGCAAAAGAAGGAAGTTTCATATGTGTTTCTCAACGGTGTGTCCTTCAACACCGAGTTGCCTAGGTTAATATCGACGTCGTGCTTGTGCACACGTATATTTATGCGTTTGGATGCACTACCTTGCTATGTTTTAAACTTTCCATGCGATTTATAATGCAGTTAAATAAAAAAACTTCATATACGACGCCAGTTTGATTCGGAACTCCAGCTTTTGCTTTCTCTGTGTTAATAATGGTTAATTTTATAAGTGTCCATGACACAAATCAGGGGTGAAGACAGAAAATTTTTTGTGGAGGAAGGAGGGTTTAGTCATACTTTACGTGTGTTCGTGCGCGCGTTTGTAAGTGTGAGCGCATATATGAACAATAAAAATTTAAAAAAATTAGGGACGGGGTTTGAACCCTCCCAATTACGTCCTGGCTCATGGCTACGCCCCTCACATAAGTGCGCTTTCCGTTTCCGATTCTTGCGAATCTATATGATAGTCTTTGAGGCCATCACTGTAACATTTTATTAACGATATCGTAATTTCAGCGAAAAAAAAAAAGGAAAGTACAGTAATAAAGAGCTGAAGTAATAACCCTTGCAATACGAATACAGGGCATAGGTTTTCCTGTTCATGAAACGTTTACCCTATAGCAGCTGATTTTGACTTCATTTTCAAAGCCATAACGTAGCGTCAATTATTTGAGAACACAGGAATATTATAAACAGCACAGTTGAAGCGATATAGCACACAGCCTATACATACGAGGACTCTATCGGAGTCCGCGCGGTCGTTCGCGCACATCTGACATTTCATCTGTTTTGTCAAAAATGGAAAAGAGAAACAATAAAGCCATAACTAAAACAGATGTTATTGCTTTTTCCTTTCAACTATTCCTTCACAAATATGCTCTTGACCGCTGTGACGGTTCAGAGTTCGTGAATGGCAGCATGCGCGGAAGGCAATTGAAATTAAGGACACTTGGGTGCGATGTGTCTTACCTGCGGCCGCTGTCGAGATTCATTTTTTTTTCTGGGTTCTTTCTGCGCGTGCACTTGTCGCAGCATTTACACGCACGGTCAACGGCATTCGTTATGACGATTGTTATAGCGCGAGAACAGAACGACAACAAAGAGACAAGAAGGACACGAGCGCATCTGTTAGTCCCAGCTGCGTAATTGATGGACGACACGACGCAGAAATTTCAACTTCCGATAAAAAATATTCAATGTCCCTTGCAGCGTGGAGGAGGTTTACTATACGTTGTTCACAAAAGTGTCATAGTTGCTTTGACGTCCAGTATAATCACGACAGCACCATAACTGGGAAAGGTTCTGTATCCTTCACGTATCAAGCCACTTTCACTCGTATTTCGCACTTATAAGTGTACCATAACACTGAAGCATATCTCTGTTGATAATAAAGTTTATTGTTTCTTAAACTTTTTTTTTTGGGGGGGGGGGGGGGGGGGGTTGGCTAGGGTGAAAGTGTGAAGGGTCCAGAGCTAAGCAGTCATGTCAAATTGCGTCGTATGAATAACAATAAGAAATACATGGTTACAACAATAAAATTTAAAGTACAGTAGACAAATTTGGTAAATGGCGTGGAACTAACTCGGTCAACGCTTGCCCCGCCCTTTTCCTCTCCGCCGTGTATTTTTTCGCACTGTTAAACCTCAATAATGGTAAACGAACTAGCCCAGTCAGCCACTTTGTTGTGAACAAGAGGGCGCGTGTTCTCATTCATTCATTCATTCATTCATTCATTCATTCATTCAATCAATCATTCATTTTGAGTCTGTTTGATGTCTGATTCATGTTGTTCATGTTACGTGTTTTCGACATCCGCAATTGTTTTGTACCACCTATGTAGGGTAGTGTTTCCGGTCCTACGCTCAACATGCACAAACGAACTCAAATGAATGCTTGACTGACTTCATTCTTTCACATTGTCATCTCATAAGTGAGGCGCACCTGAAGTAGGCACAAACACTAAAAAAAGCACTCATACTGCAAAGAGGCACATTCTCCAAAGACCTGTTAAAATACCGCACATGAGACGCGAACTTATACGCATGGTAGCTCCATTGTGTAGTTAACAGTGGTACAATATCTTATCAACGCTTGTTGTATAGATGCACGCTGTGTTCATGCTTTGCAGTCCGAAAATTCGTTGGCGAAATTTTCTCGGTCACTTCGAGCTGTGATCAGAGCCGGACAAGGGTCGCCAAGCTGTTGGCTGGTTTATCGCAACTATGCACAGCTGAATTTTCGGGGCAGGCTCATGCAATGTTGTAAATGTCTGGCACATACCCGCAATACTCACTATTCGCCCCGAAGTAGTCTAGCTCTATCGCATGAAGAGTGCGTGGATTGTTGAATGACGGTGTGAAATTTTCGAATATTGATTCCCTGTTCTTTCGTCAGGCATTCAGTTGCAGGCGGGTGCCTGCGCCGTCTGGCTGCAGTTTTCTATAAATAGACTATAGACTGTCTCCGGGAGTTGTTCCCATCAGTGCAGTCAGAACTGTTAACGTATCAAGTGGAAGTATCGGTCGTGCAAGGGATTTATTAAAACTTTACGTGCAAAGGAAAAAACTACCTCGCGATATAAATTAAAGTTGTGCATGCTTAGCTGCTCGTAGAGGTATACCTAACACCCAGTCTTTCTCGCGAAACCTATGCAGATGTTTATGTCGCACATCTCACATTTCTATCGTAACGGTGGTGCACAAAAAAAAAACAATAGCACGGAAGGAAGAAAACTAAAAACAGCGCACACTAACAACTGAGAATTTACTGCAACAACACATAACTCGCCCAGCAGTCCACGCCTCTCACGTTTATGTGTTTGTTGATAACACTTACTTGCGCAGTTAATTTGATATTCCTCTTTTTATGGTGTGGCTCCTGTTTAATAGCGCAGTGGCAGGGCTTTCTGTGTACGTTTACCGCCCGTGGTCCAGCATCTGTATGTAAATTACACGTTAACACACCAGCAGCGTTAGCTACCGTACTAAAGAATACAAAGAATACCGTACCAAAGCTACCGTACCACATAATATTTAAAATGTTAACACAGTTTTCATGCTGTAAGTCCCGCAAAGCTGGGTCACTGCAGAGCTTGTGGGCACGTTTCATCTTCTTTTGTTATTAATGAGCACGCATTGCTGGGGCGGTGATTGGGCACGCGTTGGCTCATGATTATATTAATTTTCTTTCTACGAGACACGGCAAACACTGACAGTACCAGCTCTGCTGTAGTAGTTTCACTGGACTAAATTACCATGTTTCCAACAAAATATCCGTTAAGTACGTTAACACTTCCCTATAACTATTTTGTTTGTTTCGCAGCTTGCCTTCTTCAAAACGCCGTCGATCATTCTCATCGGTGTAGCGCTCTTCAAGGTAAGTTTCCCTGTCGAGGTAATATATCTCGAAGCTTATTTGTTCGCAATTACTCAAGCATCAGACATGAAATACTTGGTCACGCGCTTTGAAATTAAATGTACTAGTACGGTGTACCTGTACACAAAATTATTTCAACTGTTTTTGACAGGAACAATAATGAGAGCAAAGCATGGAGCACGTCGCTAAGTGCAGCGTCCCACAAAATACTCATGACGAGCGTCAAAGAGATGGCTGCTTTGACCGTGTATGTAATACCATAGCCTCCTACATTTCCCTTCGCTGCCGTATTATCGGCGGTCACATGGAAAGCGGCCGTCGTTAGAACTATGGTGGTGGCGCTACCTAAGTAGGGGTGTCTTCAAATAAGTTTTTACGTTTTTGGAGCTTAAATGCAACAAAAATAACGTAAAAAAGTTTTGAAAGGCGTAAACGTAATTATAATTAACCCTACGTAAGTGACGCCGTCATTCAGCAAACAACTCCTTCATTACAAGACATAGCCTCCGAAATTAATAACAAACGCAGAAATTGCCGATCTCGAAGGCCTAGTACAAAAACCTTTACCCCTACGTAGGCAGCGCCGCTATAGATGACAGATGTTTCGCGTTCATTCGGCAGGCAAGGGAAATCTAGGAGGCTATGGTAATACAAAACGATGCCACTGCCACTGCTAGCATGACCGTGGAACCGTTATCTCTCATATGGAAGCTACCCGTGCGTTCAGCGCAGCATACTCGTAGTGACATTTTTCGAAAGGCTGTCCCCGCGAAAGTGTATGTGCAAGAAGAAGCCCACTATTTCTCAAGCGGCGCACCAATCCCCATGATGAGCGTTACAACAACCCATTGATAGCTTAATCAGTGAAATAGTAGCGATGACTATAGCAACGGAGACTTGCACATGTTACAAAAATGCGTAACCGATTACAATTACTTTCTTTAAAATGCAATTGATTGCAGCATTCAATTACAGCCACAGTAGAGTAATTGAGATCTCACAGAAATGCAATAGATTACTTTTGCGTTACTTTTATTCATACTTTTATTGCCGTGACACAATAGCACCAGCCTGCAGTGACTATAACGAATCACCGTAGCTTGCGGAGTATAGAGAGGGCTGGAAGATTGCATGGAGGCTGAAAGCTTATACTGTGGCTTCTGTTATACTATAGTGTTACGCGTTGTCAACTGTCAACAGAAGCTGATTTTCGAAATTATCGGGGCTAATGCTTTCGCGTTTCCTCGTTAGGAGGTCTGGCAACTTTCTCAGAGGAAGGTGCTGTTACAGTGAATCTTCACTTGAGTGAACTTCAAGGGACCCAAAGAAATACTTCACTGAAAATTCACTAAACTGAATATGGAACAGCATTGGGTACAATTGTGGTAAAGTCATTTAAATGTGCGAATTGTAGTTCATTTTGAAATATTCGGTAATTTTTAATTGGACTAGCCCCGTTAAAGCGCAAGAAGAGACAAAGCTGTTTAGGGGGTCTACGTTTATGTGCACTGCCTCTGGCGCAGCTTGTTGTTACTGTTACACGAAGTCTCACAACTTTCACTATCTTGCAACCTTGGGTATAGAGATACAATATTTGAATATGCCCCAGAGCCATTAAAACTACTTCTGCGCACTTTTCTGCCGGGTTTCGTACGAACACTGGAAACAAGTTCCAAATGTGACAGCTCTACATGTACAAGCGATATTGCCCCGCCGCCGATGGATGAGTGATTTAGGGGCGGCGCGCGTCGGCAACGACAGTGCTGTAGAGCGCTAAACTTCATTGAATTGCAAGAAATTTATGTAGCGCGAGGCGAAAAAACAGACACAGGACGGAATAGGCTGAGAGGACATTTTTTTTTCGCCTCGCGCTACATAAATTTATTTCAATTGCATCACCAACAAGCCCACATCGCCACTCTTGTCGACTTCATTAAATTGACTTTGACAATGAGCCTGAGTTCGCCAATCAAATCAGTTCAACTGAAATATTCAGTATTCAGATGTTCATTTAACTGAAAGAATTTTGCATAGAACGCATAAGAAAACCACCTAGGATTTTCTTGTTGAAGTTTGTTATTCTGAAATGTTCGTTAAACTGACATTCGTATTTAAGAGTGTGAGTTTACTGTATAACGCAGGAATACGTAGTGCAACAGCTCGTGTAGTTGCATAGTGCTTCGATAGTGTCCGTGTCCTCTATGAAGCGCCGCGCTTTGCTGTTGCTGGAGCTCGGGTAAGGCGTTACAGATAAGACCAAGGAAAATGATGAACAAGTGGGATCACCCCCCTTTTCACAGGACGGGAGTTCTATACAAAGTGGTCGTATGTTTTTCGGGATGAGAACTGCCGTAGAAAACTGGTTACAACCAGATTTTGGAGAGAAAAAAAGTAATTGACTGGTGGTAATCACTTACTAGGAAATGTTAATTGCCCAGAACGTTTCAGGTCAAAAGAAATAATTGAATAAATGACAAAATTACATATAAATATAGTTGATTGCAAGTAATCAATTTTTTGTAGCGCGTTACTTACAAATTTGATCAATACCGGCACCTGGCTCGGGAACGTCGCAAGTGTTCAGAGTCTGTGCCCTGCTTTGACGGTCACCCCTAGCGCTACTGGACAATAAGCAGCTTTACTACTAGCAGCATACTAGTCAAGCAAGTTTGTTGTTGTTGCTGCTGATGCTGTTGTGGTAACGTATCGCACTACAATAATAACTCAAGAGCACGCGATCAATTCCCGGTAGCAGCGGAATCGTTTGGATGAGGGCGAAATGTAATATGAAACAAATCATATATTTAGACTTCGGTGCTCGTTTGAGAAGCCCGCGTGGAGAAATTTATAACGAATTCCCCCACTAAGGCTTTCCTAAACAGTTGGTTGGTTTATATTTGATAAGCCATTGCCGCACAAAACGATATGAGCACAAGGAACATATAGGATCGTACGTTGTAAGGGGCACCTATGCTCCTTGCTTTCTTTATAGATCGTTCACCAAGCGGCTCTGTTCTCATTCATTCGCAGGTGTACACGGTGCGACAACTTAGGGACTACATGAAAGTTCTGAAGGACGCCCAGCCCATCGTGCGGGCGCCCAGTTAGCCTCCCAACAAGAAAATCTCATTAAATGCATCTGCCCTCGTCTTGTCAATGTGTTATGCACCTGGTTGGCCTTGTAGAACCATATAGGAGGGAGTTGTTTAGAAAGACAAGAACGCCAATGAAAAAAAAAATGTGGCGAAAGGGCTTGTAGGGGATGATTTAAACTCCACTAACGTGATACCTGAGGAGAAGCGAAACATTTATGCAGTGTGCGCCAGTGTTTCCCGCAGTAATATCTCTACTTTCTACTGATTTACTCGCCATCAGTCCAGTGACGCACCACCACTTTGCAGATATGTTTCAAGAAGTGTTTCAAATAGGTTAGTCTACCGTAGAAGTACAAGTTTGTCGCAGGTTTTAAATAATAAACTTGAGCGTCTTGCTAAATTTCGTCTAGGATACCAACATTGCTGCCAAGCCAAACATGCTTTAGGCAGTATAAATGACAAACCTTTAACTCATAATATGTATAGTGTGGACTAGACTTTTGCTCGCCACCGGTACAGTAACACACCGTCACTTTAGAAGATATGTTTCAAGAAGCGGTATTTCAAATAGATCACATCACCGCAGAGGTCGATGCACGTTTGTCTCTGGTTTTAGATGAGAAACTTTGGCGCCATGGTAAATTTCGTCAGGAACTCTGACACCGCTGCCTAGCCAAACAGTGTTTAGCCATGACAATGAACCTTCAACTCATATGCATAGTATGCATGGAGCGATGGAGAACAGTGGAATTTACTCCATTCTCTTGCCACACACTCGTTTATGATGGACCGTGGTGGCGACATGAGCAGCCTACAAGGCAAAACCTTAAGGTTTCAACTTGTTCTACACTTGCTGCCGACGTCACATTTCAAAGCCCTCATAAACACCACTTTACTCGTCCTTTCGTTCACTGTAGGGAAGGCTCTCATCAGGGAAGCCGCAACGCCCTTTTTGATATTAGTTTTCATGGTCACTGTCCTCTTAATTTTTATGGTGTTACTGACCAGACGGACTTCCGTCAAAACCTTGACGTGAGAATAAAAAAAAATATTTGGATCTAGCGCTTCGCAAACGTTGAGAACGACAGACGAGCATAGCTGAGATCAGGCCTTCGTCACAGAATGGTAATCCCTGACCCTGATGGAGGCCGGACCCCGACCGTAACAGTTCTCCTCTTTGTACATAGCATTTCAAGGCATTTTCCTGCTGCAATAATGTGGAGTGAGAGATCGGCAGTATTGTAAAATTATATATATATATATATATATATATATATATATATATATATATATATATATATATATATATATATATATATATATATATATATATATATATAAAGGAAAGAAGTGTATATTTAAGGGCTCGTTTTTCCGTGTTTTGACACAATGTTAATGAGATCTAACAGACAATAATGCCAAGGAAAGTATAGAGAAAGATATTAGACCGAATTGTAATGTAAATGTGAAGAAAGAAGAGTGGGTGAAAAGATAACTTGCCGTGAGCAGGAACCGAACCTTTGACTTTCGAATAACGCGTTCGATGCTCTACCACTCAGTTACCACGGCGGCTATCCCCCCAGCCACTTTATTGGGTATATATGTGAATTCAAACGTGGGAGTGTCAGTCAGCACCACCAGGAGCGGAGTATGTAGTTAAGGAAGACCATGAGCGTGCGAAATGCAAGTGAGCAGGTGAGCCTGCCGATGTCAGAATGCACACGGTATGGCCCGCAGCAAACCTTTTACACGTGTTCGACCCGCCATTGGCTTAAATAATCGGTATCCTTATTCTACACAACCTCTATTCTGTATACGGTTACCGAACGGCAGATGCATGCGGTCGATTCCAGGCACCGAGGTGCTCTCTTTAGGGCAGTGCAGAAAATAGCACCTCCACCTCTTCGCAAGCCTCTTCTTTCCCTCATTTGGGCTATTAAAGTTAAGCGGTATAAGATCGAACCGATTCGTGGCCGCTCCTTCCTCGCTTATCTTACGTGCAATTGAGGTGGCTCGGCGCGAGTCGTTGCGCACGGCCTCCATGCAGGAAGCTTTGCCGGAAGCGATCCTCTTGTTTTTTCGGAGTCTTCGCAGCCACTGTACTCGCTGTAGACTTCCTCGAGCAAGTGTGTTTGTCAAACAAGCTTCGCGCTGCGTCCCGCGCCGCCGCTTCCCAAAGAAGCACACACGCACATTTCTAAGACACACACGGAAAATGCGCCGAGGAAAGGCAGTAAGACGCTTCTCAGACCAGCTGCAGACGAAAAGGGGCTTCTCGTGGCGCCTTGGCACTCGATTGTCATGGCGAGAAAGCACGCGCCGTGGTCATGGCCTTACGCGTCCGTCACCGTGAAGACGTTGGCCTGGGGCATAATGCACCACTCGAGTTGCGTTCTCTTCAGTGCCATAAAAGGTACCACGTGATATTGAATAAATAAAAAATCAATCAGTTCCGAGATGTGAATAACCGGATAGTGAATCTGAAAGCGCGCGAGTGCATGTCATTGCCTAGCGAGATCACTCGCATCATCATCATCATCAGCAACAGCTTCTTCTTCTTCTTCACTGCTCCGCCATATGTCAAACACCAAATTTCGAGACCATCATTTCCACAGCACTGTCAAACACACATTAGTGCACAAAAGCGGTAAAAAAAAATATATTAGGATGTCACATGTAAAAAAAAATTGGATAACTAAA